>NW_022060756.1:0-218331 GCF_003285725.1 Scaptodrosophila lebanonensis
GCATATTGACATTATTGTCGTTGCATATAGTTATGAACACTATTAATTATATTATTTATATTTGTTGGCACTGGCAGCCCAATTATATATTATTTTTTTTTTTTTTTTTCTTGGTTTCGGGTGCCCATTCGGATGGTTATCGCGGCATGTAGCTCTTAGCTTGAGCTTTATCCGTCGGTTGCAGGAGAACAATCACGGGTTTAGTAACATGACCCCCACTTCTTTCCCCCATAGCCTGGTGTTAGGATCAGGTTTTGGAGTGCATCGGGTCAGCACGTGGGTATTTCAGGCAGCATTGGGGAGGCTAGAGGCCAGATCAGCCTACCGCCGCACTGATGCTTGGGCAGCAGAGCAGTGTTTTAGTATGGCTTCCTTGGTCTAACTATTTTTATTTTAATGCTTATTCAGGTAGGGTGGATTTTTGGGTGTCACTCGTGGTTATTTTGATTGGGTTAGTGGCATAGGAATGTGGCTCTAGGCCTCTCATTATGATTTATTTCAGATAGGTGAGATTAGGCAATGGCCAGCAATCACTGAGTTTTAATAGTTGCTAGTTTTGCAACAGATTGTGTTCAGAGTTGAACGTAAGTTTATTCAAAGTAAATATTTAATGTAGTCAGTTGTGTTTTTTATGCATCAATGTTATTTATTACAGTAATTCAGTTGGCTTATTACAGTATTCATTTAGTTTATTTCATTTTTCACTAGGACTTAGTCCTTTGTTTAATACGACCAACTTGCATATTTCAGCCCTTTAAGACCAAAGTACACAAGTGGTAATGATGTATTAGTGTAAGGGAAATAGGGCGGAAGGGAAGGAGCTATCTCTTTGAGAAGCTCTGTCCCGTAGGCCAGAGCTTCCCAATGGGATTGATAGTTAGTATAAAATGCTATCTGCTAGTGTCCTATACCTCATATGGGATAGGATCAACAGCAGGTTAGCATTTGGCAGCAGAGGATTTATTTCGGATGGAAGGGTGACTCTAGAGAGTTCTATGTTTTATACTGAGAATTTCTCAGTTAGGGGGTTTTTATATAGGTTTATAGGAGTGGGGGAGGTGGGTTAAATATTTATTTTACATGCACGCAGACATGTATGTTACTTATAATCTGCAAGAGTCACGATTACCACAACATAAGCATATGTTGCATTAATGGGAAGCACGACAGCCTAGAGAATACAATTAGAGTTATAATTATATTTCTTATATTTATATTTATACAGCTTAGTTTTTATTGATTCTTAATGATATTCTTAATTAAACTGAAGCAGGGTTCCCATTGACGGATTCTTCCGGGATAGTTTTCCGATCCAAGGTCATGGCGTGGTATTAGAGCTAGATCCAATAGCAGATAGCAGCATCGGGTCATGTTTTATTTCCTTGATTGGACACAATACGTGAACATGGCTTTGTATTTGTGCATAAATCCAAAAGCAGTTAGCAGGATCAGGTCTGTTAGAAACATAGATGCCAATGTTTATTTCCATGATTGCATAGGCTAGAATCGGATGGCAACGTCAGCTCTAATAGACACAATAATTGCCATGTTTATTTCCTTATTTGGACACTGTGGAGAGCAGAAAAATAATTATTATATTGGGTATTTGTTTTTTGCTAATTTAGTTAGTAATTAGTATTATTTGGCCATGTATGTTATTATAAAATAGGCAAGTTGTCCTGCTATGAGTATGTGCATTCCAGATTATGTTGTCTCCTTTTGAGAGAGTTTGAGTGAGTTGTTGATAGAAATTATTTGAATGCGATAAAGTTATTTTAATTTTGTAATTTGGGTACAGGGGTAACTTGAAAAACAGAAGCTAATGAACAATTTGGAGTGTAATTATTTTAGTTTATTTAAAGGAAGTCAGAGCAACTCCTGAGGGTGAACAAAATGATGTATAAAATTAGATATAATTGAATCGATTCTTTTTAAGGCTAGATGGACAGGGGAGCACTCAGTAAAGCATTTATGAATGCAGAGAAAGTAAGGCTTTTATTCTTTGTTAATATTAATATTCTTTTATTTAATTGATAATTTAATTTAGTGGTACAGATGCCACAGGAGTAATAGTGAATTAGGTAGTATGAATAGTTTAAGGTTGTTTTTATGTTTATTTCAAGATTGGATTTTAAGAGAGTCAAGTGACTCCCGGTGGCATTGTACAAAAACAGATGTCGTTAGATTATGGCTAGGTGTATCTATCTGGGCTAAATGGCCGTGCTTTTGTTAGTTAATTAGTACATTAGTTATAATTGTTATTGTATTGATAATTGAGTAGAAGTTTTAGAGGCATCCTTCTGAAGTAGTTTTCCGATCCTTGGTTGGACAATTTATTGTAATTGCGATTGCAATATATGATGAAGTAGGAGAGGTTTAAGAGGCATCCTTCTGAAGTAATTTTCCGATCCGTGAACATGGCTTTGTATTAGAGCATAATCCAAAGCAGTTAGCAGCATCAGGACTGCTAGAAACCATTAATGTCATGTTTATTTCCAAGATTGAACACTGAGGGAGAAAGAATAATTAGTTCAGGTATTTATAGGTAGTTTGATGTAATTAGTATTTTGTTTTAATTTTAATTGGCCATGGGTGACACAGTGCAATAGGATTATTTGTTGCTGTGTAAATGCCTCGCTTTGGGTTTATGGATTGGGAAAGGGTCTCTGAAAAGCTGCTAAGTTGAGACTTTTATGTTTATCAGGTTTATGATTCTTATAAAATTCAGAGGCTTTAATTTCTAAGTGCAGTCCTCCCAGGAGGCGACAGAATTAATCAAAAATATTTAAGCGGCAGACTCGCGCCGGAGCATCCCTGTTCAGAGCGTTTACTCTTTGCAAGGAAGCCTCAGATTTGGTATAGCCAGAGGCTAAATATCATCATAGGCATGTTACCCCAACACGAATATGTGCATTCAGGATTCTGCTGTCGCGTCCTGAGAGAGCTATGAGAAGGAGATACTAGAATACAGAAGAGTATACTTTTGTACATTTGCTATAGTTTAGATTATTGGTTATAATTAAATTTCAATTAAGTAATTTGGGTGCCAGGGTAACTTGGTAAGAAGTTAATTAATTAGAGTATTTTATTTATTTTGGGTTGGATTAGAGGGAGTCGAAGTGACTCCTGAAGGCGTTGTACAAAAGCAGATTTAGTAGGGTTGTTACTTTGTGTATATAATTTAGGCTGTGCACTCTCATGCCCATGGCCATGCTTGGGTTATTTAATTTAGTAATTTGGTTGTAATTAATGTTATATTGTATAATAGAGGAGGGAGAGTTTGGAAGGCGTTCTTCTGGAATAGTTTTTCGATTCAGTGTCTTAACGTCATATTGGAGCTTATGACTAGAATCGAATGGCAACGTCAGCTCTAATAGGACCCATAACTTCCATGTTTATTCATTAATTGGACATGAAGTAGTTTTCCGATCCTTGGTTGGACAATTAATCGTAATTGTGATTGCATTATATGATGAAGTGGGAGAGGTTTATTGGAGACATCCTTCTGAAGTAGTTTTCCGAACCGAGAACATGGCTTGTATTAGAGAATAAATCCAAATCAGTTAGCAGCATCAGGACTGCTAGAATCCATAAATGCCATGTTTATTTCTATGACTTAACAGGCTAGCATTAAATGGCAACGTCAGCTCCAGTAGACATCAAAACTGTCATGTTTATTTCACAAGTTGGACACTGTGGAAGGGAGAAAAAGAATTATTAGTTTGGGTATTTGTATTTTGTTTATGTTTAATATAGTTAGTAATTAACATTATTTGGCCATAAGTATTACTATCATCATAGGCATGTTGCCCTGCTAAGAGTGCATTAAGGGTTATGTTGTCACCTTTGAGAGGGCAAATAATAGAACACTTTGATTGCAATAGTGTTAATTTAATCCTGTAATTTAGGTACAGGTGTAACTTGAAAAACAGAAGCTAACTGAACAATTTGGAGTGTAATTATTTTAGTTTATTTAAAGGAAGTCAGAGCAACTCCTGAAGGTGAACAAAATGATGTATAAAATTAGATATAATTGAATCGATTCTTTTTAAGGCTAGATGGACAGGGAGCACTCAGTAAAGCATTTATGAATGCAGAGAAAGTGAGGCTTTTATTCTTTGTTAATATTAATATTCTTTTATTTAATTGATAATTTAATTTAGTGGTACAGATGCCACAGGAGTAATAGTGAATTAGGTAGTATGAATAGTTTAAGGTGTTTTTATGTTTATTTCAAGATTGGATTTTAAGGGAGTCAAGTGACTCCCGGTGGCATTGTACAAAAAACAGATATCGTTAGATTATGGTTAGGTGTATCAGTCTGGGCTAAATGGCCGTGCTTTAGTTAGTTAATTAGTACATTAGTTATAATTGTTATTGTATTGATAATTGAGTAGAAGTTTTTTGGAGGCATCCTTCTGAAGTAGTTTTCCGATCCTTGGTTGGACAATTAATTGTAATTGCGATTGCAATATATGATGAAGTAGGAGAGGTTTAAGAGGCATCCTTCTGAAGTAATTTTCCGATCCGTGAACATGGCTTTGTATTAGAGCGTAAATCCAGAGCAGTTAGCAGCATCAGGACTGCTAGAATCCATTAATACCATGTTTATTTCCAAGATTGAACACTGGGGGAGAAATAATAATTAGTTCAGGTATTTATAGGTAGTTTGATGTAATTAGTATTTTGTTTTAATTGGCCATGGGTGACACAGTGCAATAGGATTATTTGTTGCTGTGTAAATGCCTCGCTTTGGGTTTATGGACTGGGAAAGGGTCTCTGAAAAGCTGCTAAGTTGAGACTTTTATGTTTATCAGGTTTATGATTCTTATAAAATTCAGAGGCTTTAATTTCTAAGTGCAGTCCTCCCAGGAGGCGACAGAATTAATCAAAAATATTTAAGCGGCAGACTCGCGCCGGAGCATCCCTGTTCAGAGCGTTTACTCTTTGCAAGGAAGCCTCAGATTTGGTATAGCCAGAGGCTAAATATCATCATAGGCATGTTACCCCAACACGAATATGTGCATTCAGGATTCTGCTGTCGCGTCCTGAGAGAGCTATGAGAAGGAGATACTAGAATACAGAAGAGTATACTTTTGTACATTTGCTATAATTAGATTATTGGTTATAATTAAATTTCAATTAAGTAATTTGGGTGCCAGGGTAACTTGGTAAGAAGTTAATTAATTTAGAGTATTTTATTTTAGGTTGGATTGGAGGGAGTCGAAGTGACTCCTGAAGGCATTGTACAAAGCAGATTTAGTAGGGTTATTACTTTGTGTATATAATTTAGGCTGTGCACTCTTATGCCCATGGCCATGCTTGGGTTATTTAATTTAGTAATTTGATTGTAATTAATGTTTTATTGTATAATAGAGGAGGGAGAGTTTGGAAGGCGTTCTTCTGGAATAGTTTTTCGATTCGGTGTCTTAACGTCATATTGGAGCTTATGACTAGAATCGAATGGCAACGTCAGCTCTAATAGGACCCATAACTTCCATGTTTATTCATTAATTGGACATGAAGTAGTTTTCCGATCCTTGGTTGGACAATTAATCGTAATTGTGATTGCATTATATGATGAAGTGGGAGAGGTTTATTGGAGACATCCTTCTGAAGTAGTTTTCCGAACCGAGAACATGGCTTGTATTAGAGAATAAATCCAAATCAGTTAGCAGCATCAGGACTGCTAGAATCCATAAATGCCATGTTTATTTCTATGACTTAACAGGCTAGCATTAAATGGCAACGTCAGCTCCAGTAGACATCAAAACTGTCATGTTTATTTCACAAGTTGGACACTGTGGAAGGGAGAAAAAGAATTATTAGTTTGGGTATTTGTATTTTGTTTATGTTTAATATAGTTAGTAATTAACATTATTTGGCCATAAGTATTACTATCATCATAGGCATGTTGCCCTGCTAAGAGTGCATTAAGGGTTATGTTGTCACCTTTTGAGAGGGCAAATAATAGAACACTTTGATTGCAATAGTGTTAATTTAATCCTGTAATTTAGGTACAGGTGTAACTTGAAAAACAGGAGCTAACTGAACAATTTGGAGTGTAATTATTTTAGTTTATTTAAAGGAAGTCAGAGCAACTCCTGAAGGTGAACAAAATGATGTATAAAATTAGATATAATTGAATCGATTCTTTTTAAGGCTAGATGGACAGGGAGCACTCAGTAAAGCATTTATGAATGCAGAGAAAGTGAGGCTTTTATTCTTTGTTAATATTAATATTCTTTTATTTAATTGATAATTTAATTTAGTGGTACAGATGCCACAGGAGTAATAGTGAATTAGGTAGTATGAATAGTTTAAGGTGTTTTTATGTTTATTTCAAGATTGGATTTTAAGGGAGTCAAGTGACTCCCGGTGGCATTGTACAAAAAACAGATATCGTTAGATTATGGCTAGGTGTATCAGTCTGGGCTAAATGGCCGTGCTTTAGTTAGTTAATTAGTACATTAGTTATAATTGTTATTGTATTGATAATTGAGTAGAAGTTTTTTGGAGGCATCCTTCTGAAGTAGTTTTCCGATCCTTGGTTGGACAATTAATTGTAATTGCGATTGCAATATATGATGAAGTAGGAGAGGTTTAAGAGGCATCCTTCTGAAGTAATTTTCCGATCCTTGGCTGGACAATTAATTGTAATTGCGATTGCATTATATGATGAAGTAGGAGAGGTTTAAGAGGCATCCTTCTGAAGTAATTTTCCGATCCGTGAACATGACTTTGTATTAGAGCATAAATCCAAAGCAGTTAGCAGCATCAGGACTGCTAGAATTCATTAATGCCATGTTTATTTCCAAGATTGAACACTGAGGGAGAAAGAATAATTAGTTCAGGTATTTATAGGTAGTTTGATGTAATTAGTATTTTGTTTTAATTGGCCATGGGTGACACAGTGCAATAGGATTATTTGTTGCTGTGTAAATGCCTCGCTTTGGGTTTGTGGACTGGGAAAGGGTCTCTGAAAAGCTGCTAAGTTGAGACTTTTATATTTATCAGGTTTATGATTCTTATAAAATTCAGAGGCTTTAATTTTAAGTGCAGTCCTCCCAGGAGGCGACAGAATTAATCAAAAATATTTAAGCAGCAGACTCGCGCCGGAGCATCCCTGTTCAGAGCGTTTACTCTTTGCAAGGAAGCCTCAGATTTGGTATAGCCAGAGGCTAAATATCATCATAGGCATGTTACCCCAACACGAATATGTGCATTCAGGATTCTGCTGTCGCGTCCTGAGAGAGCTATAAGAAGGAGATACTAGAATACAGTAAAGTATACTTTTGTACTTTTGCTATAGTTAGATATTAGTTAATTAAATTTAAATTAAGTAATTTGGGTGCCAGGGTAACTTGGTAAGAAGTTAATTAATTTAGAGTATTTTATTTTAAGTTGGATTAGAGGGAGTCGAAGTGACTCCTGAAGGCATTGTACAAAAGCAGATTTATTAGGGTTATTACTTTGTGTATATAATTTAGGCTGTGCACTCTCATGCCCATGGCCATGCTTGGGTTATTTAATTTAGTAATTTGATTGTAATTAATGTTTTATTGTATAATAGAGGAGGGAGAGTTTGGAAGGCGTTCTTCTGGAATAGTTTTTTGATTCAGTGTCTTAACGTCGTATTGGAGCTTATGACTAGAATCGAATGGCAACGTCAGCTATAATAGGACCCATAACTTCCATGTTTATACATTAATTGGACATGAAGTAGTTTTCCGATCCTTGGTTGGATAATTAATTATAATTGCGATTGCATTATATGATGAAGTAGGAGAGATTTAAGAGGCATCCTTCTGAAGTAATTTTCCAATCCATGAACATGGCTTTGTATTAGAGTATAAATCCAGAGCAGTTAGCAGCATCAGGACTGCTAGAATCCATTAATGCCATGTTTATTTCCAAGATTGAAAAAGTGTTTATTCTATAATTGGACATGGGGTATTTTTCCGATCCTTAGTTGGACAGCCAACTGTAATTGTATAATAAGATGAAGCAGGAGAGGCCTTGGAGGCATTCCACTGAAGTAGTTTTCCGATCAAAGAACATGGCTTTGTATTAGAGCATAAGTCCAAATCAGTTAGTAGCATAAGGACTGCTAGAATCCATAATTGCCATGTTTATTTCCATGATTAAACAGGCCGTAATCGAATGGCAACGTCAGCTCTAATAGACACCATAATTGCCATGCCCATTTCCTTAATTGGACACTGTGGAAGGGAGAAAAAATAATTATTATATTGGGTATTTGTTTTTTGTTTAATTTAGTTAATAATTAGTATTGTTTGGCCATATATGTTATTATCAAAATAGGCATGTGAATTCAGGAATATGTTGTCACCTTTTGAAAGAGATTTTAATAGAAGTTATTTGAATGCGATAAAGTTATTTCAATTCTGTAATTTGAGTAAAGGGGAACTTGGAAATCAGAGGTAAATTAGGCAACTTGGAAGGTAGTTATTTTAGATTGTTTAATGGAAGTCAGAGTGACTCCTGAAGGTGAACAAAATAAGGTATGAGAGCAGGTTTAATTAAATTGTTGCTTTATAAGGGTAGTTGGACTGAGAGCGCACAGAAGAGAAAGTTAGGCGTTTTTGCTTTATTAATATTAATGTTCTTTTATTTAATTAATAATTTTTAATAAATAATATTTTAATAAATCAGATTACGCAATAGTAATAGTGAATTAGGTAATATTGATAATTAAGGTGTATTTAGATTTATATTAAGGTAGGAATAGAGGGAGTCAAGTGACTCCCGATGGAAATGTACAAAAAAAAATCTTTAGATTATGTCTAAGTGAATCTAGGCTAAATGGCCGTGCTTAAGTTAGTTAATTAGTACATTAGTTAATTGTTATTGTGTTGTATAATTGAATAGGAGGAATTTTGGAGGCATCCTTCTGCAGTAGTTTTCCGATCCATGGAAATGGCTTTGTATTAGAGCATGAATCCAAAGGCAGTTAGCAGCAGTTTGTCTGCTAGAAGCAATAAGTGCTATGTCCATTGCCATGATTGAACAGGCTAGAATTGAATGGCAACGTCAGCTCTAATAGACACCAAAATTGCCATGTTTATTTCGTAAGTTGGACACACGAGGGGTAAGTAGTAGCATCAGGCCTGACAGAGACAAAACAGGGCATACTTTATTCCATTGATGAACTCTGTTGGGAGAGAAAGGAAAGAAGAGCAATTAGTGTGGGTATTAATGATTTGTTTATGTTGTTAGTTTGCCCATAGAAATGGCGCATCTAAGGCGTTTGTATCAGCTTATTATGCAATTGGAGCTTGCTTTGGGACATTGGACCGAGAAAAAGGTCTCTGGAAATTGTAAATTAATTGATATTTGGTTAACTACTGTTAGTTGTAGGGGACTGGAGATTTAACACCGCAGTCCTCTTAATAGCAGTAGGGGAAAAATAGGTGTGTTTTATATTTTAATTTTTGTTTTAAGCGGCAGAATCGCTTTGAGAATAACTAGGTAAGAGGATTTGTGCTTGGTTAGGATGCCTCAGATTTGGTTTAGCCGCTGGCTAGTTATCATCATAGGCATACTTGTTTTGACCCTATTTTGTGGCTTTCTTTTGAGTAATCCCATATTGGGAGATGTTTTTGGAGGAAGGGAGGTTGATCTGCTGTGATTTAAGTTATTGAAATAAATTATTAGAAGATTAGGTAGGGAATTTAATTTTGCTTTAATTTAGCTTGTGTAACTGGGGGCAACAAAGCCTAAGTTGCACTATTTAGTTGTTAGTAATTGATCTTTTGGGGCTGTATCCTGTTTTTGTGGTAAGACCCAGTGTATCATGCTCGTCCAGGCTTAGTTCAGTTGCATGCATGGTACGTCCTTTTTATTTGCTCAATGCTGCAATATATGAAGAGAAATGATTATCTTGGCCATGTATTTGGTTTGCGAATGTGTAAGTCAGTTGGATACCATCTACGCACTCTACGAAGGATAGTGTTGTTAGCCGGAGCCAGTTTTACTGACAGGGGGTTAGTGTGTTTAAGGAGACGATCATTGTGTCTACTACCATGCAGGTTAATGATTTCCCATAGGAATGGGATGCCTAGGTTTCTATGTAGGTCATTGGTTCGAATAAAAAGGGGAGAAGATACTATTGTTCTCAGACATTTGTTTTGAATAATTTGTATCCTATTTATTTGCAGATCTGTGGCTGTACCCCATACCACCATGCCATATTGCCAAATGGGTGCTATTATTTGCGTGTATATTATTTTTTTATTATTTAGGGAAAGTTTATTGCTGGTTAGAAGCCATTTATATTTGTCCAGTTTCTTTTTAATTATGGAACATGTAACCGAGATATGCTTAGAAAAGGTGAGTTTTCTGTCTAAATGAAGGCCTAAATACTTGACTATTGGATTTTGAGGAATCTGCACACCGCTGAAGGTTACAGTGGGACAGGTGCCCTCTTTGAGGGTGAAGGTCATGTGGTTGGATTTGGAGCTGTTAATTAATATTTTCCATTTCGTACACCATCTGTTTATTAGATCCAATTGTCTTTGTGTCCTGATCGAAGCACTTTCCAAGTGAGAGTCAGAGAATATAATTGCAGTGTCGTCTGCAAAGGTAGCTGTGAGGGAAGACGAAGTATTTGTCGTAGGCATATCAGAAGTGTATATGGTGTATAGCATGGGGCCTAAGACGCTGCCCTGCGGGACTCCTGCTTGGATATTTCTGATTGAAGAGAATGTTCCTTTGTCGGCTATGGAGAATTTCCTGTTTTCTAGGTAGGAACGAAAGATTTTGTAAAGGGATGTGGAGAGACACTCACTTAGTTTGTAAAGTAGGCCTTCCAACCAGACCCTGTCGAAAGCCTGTTGGACATCTAGGAAGACCGCCGAGGAGTAGTTATTCCTATCAAAGGAACGTAAAATGAAATCGACAATTCTGTGAGCTTGTTCTGGTGTTCCATGACCACGTCGAAAGCCGAATTGATGATTTGGAATAATTCCACTATCACTAATTTCATTTAGGGCTCTAGCATATAATATTTTTTCAAAAACTTTGGACATGGTAGGGAGGAGGCTAATTGGGCGATAAGAGTCGGGGCTGCTAGTTGGCTTATTAGGCTTAAGGATCATGGTGATATGGGCGTACTTCCATTGCGTAGGAAAATAGGAGAGTCTAAGCATGACATTGAACAAGACCGCCATGTATAATTTTGCTTTTATTGGTAGGGCTTTAAGAGCACGCCCATCTATATGGTCATGGCCAGGGGCTTTTTTGTTCTTTAGGGATTTTATTATTCGGCAGACTTCTTGGTATGTAGCGTGCCTTATTGGTCTGTTGGGGGCCGATTGAAGGGTGTTCGTGTGAAGAAGAGCGAACACTGTCTAGGATCTGGGCAGTGCTTTCGTCATCTGGAATGTTGTGAGGAGTGAATCTTTTTTCAATATTGTTAGCGAAGCTTTCTACAATTTCCCTAAGGGAGCGGCACCAGATGCCATGTTCATTGACTATTGAGTGGCAAGGAAGTGTTTGTTTTTTAATACTGTTGGTGATTTTCCATAGGCTGTATCCCGAGCTTTTATATATATCAGCATGTGTTAGCTTGTTGTCGTAGTATTGTTTTCGTACTTGGTTTAATTTCCTACGCAGTTTATGAGTGAGAAATTGCCAGTTGGCAAAGGCTTGGGGGGATCTAGAGCGTATATAAATTTTTCTTGCTGTCCTTTTTTGAGAGATAATCCTGCGAATTTCTGGATTGAGATAGTTAGGAGAATTTACTAAGCTGTGACGATTAGTAGTATTAGAGGGAATGGTTGAGGTTTCCGCAGAGTGTTGTATTAATTCAGTGAATTTAGATAGGGCGTAATCAATATCTTCTTTGGTGCGCAGTTCTATATTTAGATATATTCTATCCTCTATTTTTTTTCGAAATAATTTTAGGTCAGTATTACGTGTTATGAGCATTTTTCTAGGGGGTACTGAGTTAGCTAGGACTCCTATTTTTATTAGCAAGGGTAGGTGATCACTATTTAGTTCAATTAATCTTTTTATTACGAGTTCATTGGTAGGGATTCCTTGATATATAGCGAAATCTATGATAGAGGGGGTGGCATGGCTAGCAGGGTAGTGTGTGGGCTGGCCTGGAGAGAGAACTTCCATGCAATTTGAATTTAATATAATATTAGCTAAGCAAGTACCTCTTGGACAAGCTCTAGAGCTGCCCCAGAGTCGATTTTTAGCATTCCAGTCCCCGACCACTAGAAATTTTTGACCTAGGCTGCAGAGGTATTCTGAGAAAACTGTTTCTCTAATTGGAGCAGAAGGGGGACAGTAGACAGCTGCAATACATATATATCCTATATTAGTGCTTACTGTTATTGAGACTGAATGTATTAAGTTATTTGATATTTCCTGATGAGATTGATGTATTATTTTGTTATGGATGAGTACGGCAGCACCACCAGTGTGGGAATTCCCACCAGGAGAATTTGCAAAATAGGCATTATAGCCTTGTATTTTTATGTGATTTTGCGTGCGAGATGTTGCATGGGTTTCGCAAATAAGCATTATGTCAATGTGATGCATACGCATGAAGGCTTCTAGTTCTCTAATTTTTCTTGAAACGCCATTGGCATTCCAAGAAGCAATACTCAGTCCTATTGTGCTAGCCATTGTTCTTGTTATTTTGATTAGTTATTCTATTTAGATTATGTATTTTAGGGGTAGGGGCGAATGACACTGTACATTTGCTTGGTGCAATATGAAGTGGCCCATTTTTAGGTTCAATAATTTGTGAGATTTTTTCGAGAAGGACATTTTGGGAGGAGGCTAAATTTTTAATAATTGTCATGATTTCACTTAGGTTAGGCTCAGTGCTGTTGCCAGCTGTACTCATGGTTGGTTCTGATAAGGAAGCATTTTGGGGGGTATTATTATCAGTATAGTAGGCATGGCTGCTGTAGCTAGCATGGCTTGTGTAGTTATTATTAGAGAGTGCTCCTGGGGGTTGAGTGCTAAATCTAGGTCTTTTTGTTGGCATGACTTTGTTGAGATGGTTTCCTGAATGAGAAGCAGAATAAGTTGTATCATTTATGCCGTTTCTAATCAGGGACTGAGTTGAACTAACTGAGGTTAAATTGTTTGAGGCTGAGCGTATTTGTTTATAGACTGGACAGCCGTGAAAATTGGCTGTGTGAGGTCCACAGCATAAGGCACATTTTGGTGGAAGATTTGGGGAGATTTCGCAGTCATAGGAGAAGTGAAGCCCCGCGCACTTAACACATCTCGGTTGTTTGCGGCAGAATTTCGTGGAGTGACCATATTCTTGGCAACGAAAGCATTGCATAATATGACGCTTGGGATTTGGAGTGCTAATAGTGACCAGCTGCCTGCAGATACTTTTGATTTTAAAGACCTCACAGTTATTAGATGCTTGCTTTATATTAATGAAGAAGGTGCTTGTTAATTGTGAAGCTTGATTTTTGTCATTTATTTTTAGTGGAGTATATAGATTTTTTACTTCATGCCCTTTAGCTGCTAGCTCATTTTGTATTTCTGTTTTGTTTGTGGTAGGGTGAAGGCCCTGAATTACAAACTTAAAGGTTTTATCTTCCTTGCACTGGAAGGTGTAGTATTCAATCTTATTTTTGTCGAGTACCTCTAAAACTAGTTTATAGACTACGGAGTCGGAGCAAGTGATTCTATATTTATTTTCTTTTAGATGCCCTATTATTTTAATAAGATAGCTGTTGGGGGTTGGGCAAACTCTGTTAAGGAGAGGGAATAGGTCTGGTAGACCAAGCTTGGAGTTGAGTGTTATAAAGACGGGAGGTGGTTTAGGGGTCTTTTCAGTGTTTTCCAATGGCCTAGTCTTGGATTGAGTTTGCTTATCTGTTGGAGCAATTGTTTTGTGGGTATTATTTGTATTGGGGTTTGCTTGCTTCTTATTTCGTTTTGGTGAAGGGGAGGGGGGATCAGAGGAGTCAGTTACAACTTCCAAGTCTGAGCTGTCTACATCCCTTTCGTTATTAGCCTCATGAAGTAGTGCAGCAATGTTGGGATCAATTTCAGAATCATCACTATCAGAGCCCAATAGCTCTGCAAATCGCCTTCGCATTCTTCTAGGGGTGAGAGTGGGAGGGGTATGACCAGGTTTTGGGGCTGATGCCCCCTTAAGTGGGTTGGCCATCCCACGCTAAAGAATTGTCTTTGTCTATGTATTTATTTAGTGTGGGCAGTGAGCTAAGATTAGTTTAAGGTATGTTTTTGCTAGTTCTAATTTGTAACTAAAGTTTAGTGTAGGTCTACGTATAGTTTATTAAGGCATTTTATTAGGATATAGTGTTATATTGTATAGAAGTTGTAGGCAAGTGACTATCATTGGTAGATTAATAGATGATCTAGCAAACAGGAAAGTTGTTGTAATATAAGCAGTTGACTGGCTCGGCTTTAAGGACTAATAAGTGTTATTACTTTACTATTAGGGGGTGTTTATAATGTAGTATAAATAAATTGGAACAGACTCACCAGGAATTTTATGGATAATCTTGTCTTGGTTTTTTGAAAAAGCTATATTTTTGGAAGGGGCTAACCAATATTGGGCAGGTGGGTGGTTTGAAAAAATTATTAATATTAATATATGTTTAGATATAAGTGAGCATAATAAATAGAGAGGATTTATTTGCGTGCGTTATTGTCTAGGTAAAACAATTTTGTGTTGAGCATTACTTAAGGTTAAATTAATATTATAGACTTATTTTTTGAGCAGCAGATTAAGGGAGGGGGGGCGTATTTACATCCGATTACTGCATTGTAAACATACAGTGGGTAAATATAATGTAAATATCAGAGAAAAATAAGCGGACAACGGACACGCGACAAAGTGATAAAGGACAGAGTGAAGGAAAGTATATTAACGGACGCTATATAAATGACGCTGTCGCCCTTGTTGCCAACGCCAGCCAAGCCAATGCCAATTTCAGTGTATGATTTTTTATATACATATGTATTATTAATTTATTTAAATGAACAAAATTCCCCATTTTATCCATTAAAATTCCTTAGCTATGGCAGATGGTAAGTATAATTGATTTAATCTTGACCTACTTCAGCCAATATGTATGCGCATTATTATATTTATACATATGCATGTATGTATGAGTGTGTGTATGCATGCAGACCGGCAGGACAGCCGGCTCGACACACATACACACACACACACACAATTTAACAATGGAAAAATATTAATTAAACAATTTAAGTCAGAACAGACTCACCGATATAATTGAGAAGCAGTAATTAATTTAATAATTCACTGCTAGAAATATTCAAATATTTATTAAACTGTATTTATTTCGCAAATTTGCGACACATTAACACATTGGCATATTGACATTATTGTCGTTGCATATATTTATGAACACTATTAATTATATTATTTATATTTGTTTGGCACTGGCAGCCCAATTATATATTACATTTGAAGCGCGCGCGGAGCTGATGCGTGTTTTTTTTTTTTTTTTTTTTCTTGGTTTCGGGTGCCCATTCGGATGGTTATCGCGGCATGTAACTCTTAGCTTGAGCTTTATCCGTCGGTTGCAGGAGAACAATCACGGGTTTAGTAACATGAGACCCACTTCTTCCCCAAAAGCCTGTTGTTAGGATCAGGTTTTGGAGTGCATCGGGTCAGCACGTGAGTATTTCAGGCAGCACTGGGAAGGCTAGAGGCCAGATCAGCCATACCGCCGCACTGATGCTTGGGCAGCAGAGCAGTGTTTTAGTATGGCTTCCTTGGTCTAACTATTTTTATTATTAGGCTTATTTCAGGTAGGGTGGATAAATTGGTGTCACTGGTTATTTGAATATGGGTTAGTGGCATAGGAAGGTGACTCTAGGCCTCTCAATCTGATTTATTTCAGGTAGGTATAGTATTGGCCAAAGGCCAGAAATCACTGTATTTTAGTGGCTGCTAGATTAGCAACTGACTGTGTTCAGAGTTAGTCATAAGAGTATTCAAAGTAATAGATTGATGTAATCAGTTGGATTTTTAGGCATCGATGGATGTTTATTTCAGAATTCAGATAGCTTATTTCAATATTCGTAGGATTTATTTCATTTATCACTAGGACTTAGTCCTTTGTTTAATACAACCAGCTTGCATGTTTCAGTCTTTTTAGACCAAAGTACACAAGTGGTTATGGTATATTAGTGTAAGGGAAATAAGGCAGAAAAGGAGCTATCTCTTTGAGAAACTATGTCCCGTAGGCCAGAGTTTATCAAAGGATTTGTTAGTTAGTATAAAAGTGCTATCTGCTAGTGTCCCATACCTCATATGGGCTAGGAGCAACAGCAAGTTAGCATTTGGCAGCACAGGATTTTTTTCAGGTGGAAGGGTGACTCTAAAAGAGTTCTATTGTTTATACTGAGAATTTCTCAGTTAGGGGGGTTTTTAACTAGGTTTATAGGAGTGGGGGAGGGGGGTGCAAAGGTTTATTTTGCATGCACGCAGGCATGTATGTTGCTTATTATCTATGAGAGTCATGATTGCCACAACATAAGCATATGTTGAGCTTAAGGCGATCATGGCACTATTAAGTACAATTTTAATTTTTACAAAAGATTTAAAAAAAAAAAACTACTCTTAGTTTTACTAGTTCTTAATGCTACTCTTAGAATTATTGAAGCAGCATTAGTGGGGAGGGATGGGCCTCCTGGCGCCCCAGTCCAGTCCGGACGACAGATCCAGTGCAGCGATACCCCACTCTACCGGCGAATCCCTCTCCTAACAGGAGTTGTTGGGGTTAGAGGACCTCCACCGGCCCGCCCCTTCTGGAAAGGCATGTTTGGGTTGCTCTGTGGTGGTGGCTTGGCAGGACCCAACAGTGCCACTTCTCGTCCACTGACGACCTCCTCTGTAGCAGTCCTCCGATCAGGGGTCATGACACTTCCTAGGAGCACAAATCCAGGAACAAATAGCGGCATTAGGTCCGATAGAGCAGTATTTGCCAAGTTTATTTAGATTATTTAACTCTGTGGGAGAAAGAATATTTAGTTCGGGTATTTATAAGTAATTAATATAGTTAGTATTTTGTATTATTTGCACCTGAAAGACTCAGCGCAATTGGATTTGTTATTTCAGTGTTAATGAGTACACCTTGGGGCAGGTGGATAAAATGAGGGTCTCTATTATTTTATTACTTTGAAATTTTAATAGTTGTAAGATGTTTATTCTTTTCAGATTCGGAATCTTGCTTCTACAGTGCAGTCCACCCAAGAGGCGACAGGATTAATTGAGAATGTTAAGTGTATTTACACGAGAGATTCGCACCAGGGCATCCATGTTCAGAGCGTGTGCTCATTGCATGGAAGCCTCAGTTTTAGTATAGCCAAGGGCTAATTTTCGTCATAGGCATGTTACCCCGACACGAATATATGCATTCAGAATCACTCCGCCGCGTCTTGAGAGGGCTACTAATAGAAAATATTTGACTGCAGAGAAAATTAAGCTTTTGTACTTTTGTTGCTATTAATTGTTAAAAAGGATAACTACATTCTATAATTTAGGTACAGTGTAACCTCAAAATCAAAATAATTGAGATTTGAAGTGCAATTGTTATTTTAGATTAATAAAGGGAGTCAGAGTGACTCCTGGAGAAGTTGCACAAAAGCAGATTTAATTGAATTGTTACTTTATAAGGCTAGTTAGGTTGTGAGTACTGAAAGAGGTATTTGGATACAGAGTAATCTTTTGTGCTTATTTAATATTGGTGTGTTTTAACTTTAATTTAATCATTTAGTTTCATATTTAGATGCCATAGAAAGTAATAGTGTAATTGTATAATTATAAGGTGTATTTTTGTTTGGATTAAATTATGGAATTTAAATTCCTGAAGGCATATTACAAAAATAGATTTAATTAAATTATTGTTTTATGAATTAATAAATTGTGTGTACTCATTACACATGACCGTGTCTTAATTAGTTTATTAGTGAAATAAAAGTAGTTATAATTATTTAGCATAAAAGAGTGAGTGGAATTTTGGAGGCATCCTTCTGGAGTAGTTTTCCGATTCAGACTTATGACGTTGTATTAGAGCATTCAGCTAGTAATAAGTAGCAGCATTAGGTCAGTTGGAGTCCATGAATACCATGTTTATTCCCATGAGTGAGCTCTGTGGGATGGGGGGAAAGAATAGTTAGTTTGGGTATTTATAAGTTGTTTTATATAGTTAGTATTTTATAATTTGCACCTGAAAGACACAGTGCAATCGGATTTTTTATTGCAGTGTTAATGAGTACACTTTGGGGCAGGTGGACCGAATGAGAGTCTCTATTGATTTATTAAATTGAAGATTTTGATGATTGTAAGATATTTATTCCTATTAAATTCAGGATCTTGCTGTTGTAGTGTAGTCCACCCAAGAGGCGACTGAATTGATTGAGAATGTTAAGTATATTTACACGACAGATACGCGCCAGGGCATCCATGTTCAGAGCGTGTGCTCATTGCATGGAAGCCTCAGTTTTAGTATAGCCAAGGGCTAATTTTCGTCATAGGCATGTTACCCCGACACGAATATATGCATTCAGGATCACTCCATCGCGTCTTGAGAGGGCTACTAATAGAAATTATTTGAATGCAGAGAAAATTAAGCTTTTGTACCCTTGTTGCTACTAATTGTTGAAAACAATAACTTCATTCTATATTTTAGGTACAATGTAACCTCAAAATAATAATAATTGAGATTTGAAGTGCGATTATTATTTTAATTAATAAAGGGAGTCAGAGTGACTCCTGGAGAAGTTGCACAAAAGCAGATTTAATTGAATTGTTACTTTATAAGGCTAGTTAGGTTGTGAGTACTGAAAGAGGTATTTGGATACAGAGTAATCTTTTGTGCTTATTTAATATTGGTGCGTTTTAATTTTAATTCAATCATTTAGCTTCATATTTAGATGCCATTGGAAGTAATAGTATAATTGTACAATTATAAGGTGTATTTTTGTTTGGATTAAATTAAGGAATTTAAATTCCCGAAGGCACAGCACAAAAACAGATTTAATTAAATTATTGTTTTATGAATTAATAAATTGTGTGTACTCATTACACATGACCGTGTCTTAATTAGTTTATTAGTGAATTAAAAGTAGTTATAATTATTTAGCATAAAAGAGTGAGTGGAATTTTGGAGGCATCCTTCTGGAGTAGTATTCCGATTCGGAGTTATGACGTTGTATTAGAGCATTCAGCTAGTAATAGGTAGCAGCATTAGGTCAGATGGAGTCCATGAATACCATGTTTATTCCCATGAGTGAGCTCTGTGGGATGAGGAGAAAGAATAATTAGTTTGGGTATTTATAAGTTGTTTTATATAGTTAGTATTTTGTATTATTTGCACCTGAAAGACAAAGTGCAATCGGATTTTTTATTGCAGTGTTAATGAGTACACTTTGGGGCAGGTGGACCGAATGAGAGTCTCTATAGATTTATTACATTGAAGATTTTGATGATTGCAAGATATTTATTCCTATTAAATTCAGGATCTTGCTGTTGTAGTGTAGTCCACCCAAGAGGCGACAGAATTAATTGAGAGTGTTAAGTATTTTTACACAACAGATGCGTGCCAGGGCATTTTTTTTTTTTTTTTTCTTGGTTTCGGGTGCCCATTCGGATGGTTATCGCGGCATGTAACTCTTAGCTTGAGCTTTATCCGTCTGTTGCAGGAGAACAATCACGGGTTTAGTAACATGAGACCCACTTCTTCCCCAAAAGCCTGGTGTTAGGATCAGGTTTTGGAGTGCATCGGGTCAGCACGTGAGTATTTCAGGCAGCACTGGGAAGGCTAGAGGCCAGATCAGCCATACCGCCGCACTGATGCTTGGGCAGCAGAGCAGTGTTTTAGTATGGCTTCCTTGGTCTAACTATTTTTATTTTAATGCTTATTTCAGGTAGGGTGGATTTTTGGGTGTCACTGGTTATTTTGATTGGGTTAGTGGCATAGGAATGTGGCTCTAGGCCTCTCATTATGATTTATTTCAGATAGGTTGAGATTAGGCAATGGCCAGCAATCACTGAGTGTTAATAGTTGCTAGTTTTGCAACAGATTGTGTTCAGAGTTGAACGTAAGTTTATTCAAAGTAAATATTTAATGTAGTCAGTTGTGTTTTTTTAGGCATCAATGTTATTTATTTCAGTAATTCAGTTGGCTTATTACAGTATTCATTTAGATTATTTTATTTTTCACTAGGACTTAGTCCTTTGTTTAATACGACCAACTTGCATATTTCAGCCTTTTAAGACCAAAGTACACAAGTGGTAATAATGTATTAGTGTAAGGGAAATAAGGCGGAAGGGAGGAGCTATCTCTTTGAGAAACTCTGTCCCGTAGGCCAGGTTATCATTTGGCAGCACAGGATTTATTTCAGATGGAAGGGTGACTCTAAAAGAGTTCTATTGTTTATACTGGGAATTTCTCAGTTAGGAGGTTTTTATATAGGTTTTTAGGAGTGTGGGAGGGGGGAGGGGGGGGGAAGGGTGCATAAGTGCGGATAACCGCATGCATGTTGTATTCCTATCCGTAAGAGTCAAGACCACTACAACACAAACACATGTTGCAGCATTAGTAATCATGACTCTGACCAATTATATTTCAAAACATTTAAATGGATTTTAGACAGACAGTTCACTGCATTGTAAACATACAGTGGGTAAATATAATGTAAATATCAGAGAAAAATAAGCGGACAACGGACACGCGACAAAGTGATAAAGGACAGAGTGAAGGAAAGTATATTAACGGACGCTATATAAATGACGCTGTCGCCCTTGTTGCCAACGCCAGCCAAGCCAATGCCAATTTCAGTGTATGATTTTTTATATACATATGTATTATTAATTTATTTAAATGAACAAAATTCCCTATTTTATTTATTAAAATTCTTTAGCTATGGCAGATGGTAAGTATAATTGATTTAATTTTGATTTATTTCAGCTAATATGTATGCGCATTATTATATTTATATATATGCATGTATGTATGAGTGTGTGTATGCATGCAGACCGGCAGGACAGCCGGCTCTTTTTTTTTTTCTTGGTTTCGGGTGCCCATTCGGATGGTTATCGCGGCATGTAACTCTTAGCTTGAGCTTTATCCGTCGGTTGCAGGAGAACAATCACGGGTTTAGTAACATGAGACCCACTTCTTCCCCAAAAGCCTGGTGTTAGGATCAGGTTTTGGAGTGCATCGGGTCAGCACGTGAGTATTTCAGGCAGCACTGGGAAGGCTAGAGGCCAGATCAGCCATACCGCCGCACTGATGCTTGGGCAGCAGAGCAGTGTTTTAGTATGGCTTCCTTGGTCTAACTATTTTTATTTTAATGCTTATTTCAGGTAGGGTAAATTTTTGGGTGTCACTGGTTATTTTGATTGGGTTAGTGGCATAGGAATGTGGCTCTAGGCCTCTCATTATGATTTATTTCAGATAGGTTGAGATTAGGCAATGGCCAGCAATCACTGAGTGTTAATAGTTGCTAGTTTTGCAACTGATTGTGTTCAGAGTTGAACGTAAGTATATTCAAAGTAAATATTTAATGTAGTCAGTTGTGTTTTTTAGGCATCAATGTTATTTATTTCAGTAATTCAGTTGGCTTATTACAGTATTCATTTAGATTATTTCATTTTTCACTAGGACTTAGTCCTTTGTTTAATACGACTAACTTGCATATTTCAGCCTTTTAAGACCAAAGTACACAAGTGGTAATAATGTATTAGTGTAAGGGAAATAAGGCGGAAGGGAGGAGCTATCTCTTTGAGAAACTCTGTCCCGTAGGCCAGAGTTTCTCAAAGGAATTGTTAGTTAGTTTAAAAAATGCTATCCGCTAGTGTTCTATACCTCACATGGGCTAGGAGCAACAGCAGGTTAGCATTTGGCAGCACAGGATTTATTTCAGATGGAAGGGTGACTCTAAAAGAGTTCTATTGTTTATACTGGGAATTTCTCAGTTAGGAGGTTTTTATATAGGTTTTTAGGAGTGTGGGAGGGGGGAGGGGGGGGGGGGGGAAGGGTGCATAAGTGCGGATAACCGCATGCATGTTGTATTCCTATCCGTAAGAGTCAAGACCACTACAACACAAACACATGTTGCAGCATTAGTAATCATGACTCTGACCAATTATATTTCAAAACATTTAAATGGATTTTAGACAGACAGTTCACTGCATTGTAAACATACAGTGGGTAAATATAATGTAAATATCAGAGAAAAATAAGCGGACAACGGACACGCGACAAAGTGATAAAGGACAGAGTGAAGGAAAGTATATTAACGGACGCTATATAAATGACGCTGTCGCCGTCGCAGAGAGCATATTTCTATTATGAGGGACTGAAATAGCTGAAAGAATGTATGCGCTATTGGTGTGAGCAGGTAAAAAGACAAACAAAACAAAACCATAATGAAGAGATCGTTTTTTAATATGCTTGAATATGTGTAATGGTAGACATCAGTATAAATGGTGTGTGCTGCAATTGCCGATTACTGCATTGTAAACATACAGTGGGTAATTTTTTTTTTTTTTTTTTCTTGGTTTCGGGTGCCCATTCGGATGGTTATCGCGGCATGTAGCTCTTAGCTTGAGCTTTATCCGTCGGTTGCAGGAGAACAATCACGGGTTTAGTAACATGAGACCCACTTCTTCCCCATAAGCCTGGTGTTAGGATCAGGTTTTGGAGTGCATCGGGTCAGCACGTGGGTATTTCAGGCAGCATTGGGAAGGCTAGAGGCCAGATCAGCCATACCGCCGCACTGATGCTTGGGCAGCAGAGCAGTGTTTTAGTATGGCTTCCTTGGTCTAACTATTTTTATTTTAATGCTTATTTCAGGTAGGGTGGATTTTTGGGTGTCACTGGTTATTTTGATTGGGTTAGTGGCATAGGAATGTGGCTCTAGGCCTCTCATTATGATTTATTTCAGATAGGTTGAGATTAGGCAATGGCCAGCAATCACTGAGTTTTAATAGTTGCTAGTTTTGCAACAGATTGTGTTCAGAGTTGAACGTAAGTTTATTCAAAGTAAATATTTAATGTAGTCAGTTGTGTTTTTTAGGCATCAATGTTATTTATTACAGTAATTCAGTTGGCTTATTACAGTATTCATTTAGTTTATTTCATTTTTCACTAGGACTTAGTCCTTTGTTTAATACGACCAACTTGCATATTTCAGCCCTTTAAGACCAAAGTACACAAGTGGTAATGATGTATTAGTGTAAGGGAAATAGGGCGGAAGGGAAGGAGCTATCTCTTTGAGAAGCTCTGTCCCGTAGGCCAGAGCTTCCCAATGGGATTGATAGTTAGTATAATATGCTATCTGCTAGTGTCCTATACCTCATATGGGATAGGATCAACAGCAGGTTAGCATTTGGCAGCAGAGGATTTATTTCGGATGGAAGGGTGACTCTAAGAGAGTTCTATTGTTTATACTGAGAATTTCTCAGTTAGGGGGTTTTTATATAGGTTTATAGGAGTGGGGGAGGTGGGTTAAATATTTATTTTACATGCACGCAGACATGTATGTTACTTATAATCTGCAAGAGTCACGATTACCACAACATAAGCATATGTTGCATTAATGGGAATCACGACAGCCTAGAGAATACAATTAGAGTTATAATTATATTTTCTTATATTTATATTTATACAGCTTAGTTTTTATTGATTCTTAATGATATTCTTAATTAAACTGAAGCAGGGTTCCCATTGACGGATTCTTCCGGGATAGTTTTCCGATCCAAGGTCATGGCGTGGTATTAGAGCATAGATCCAATAGCAGATAGCAGCATCGGGTCATGTTTTATTTCCTTGATTGGACACAATACGTGAACATGGCTTTGTATTTGTGCATAAATCCAAAAGCAGTTAGCAGGATCAGGTCTGTTAGAAACATAGATGCCATGTTTATTTCCATGATTGCATAGGCTAGAATCGGATGGCAACGTCAGCTCTAATAGACACAATAATTGCCATGTTTATTTCCTTAATTGGACACTGTGGAGAGCAGAAAAATAATTATTATATTGGGTATTTGTTTTTTGCTAATTTAGTTAGTAATTAGTATTATTTGGCCATGTATGTTATTATAAAATAGGCAAGTTGTCCTGCTATGAGTATGTGCATTCCAGATTATGTTGTCTCCTTTTGAGAGAGTTTTGAGTGAGTTGTTGATAGAAATTATTTGAATGCGATAAAGTTATTTTAATTTTGTAATTTGGGTACAGGGGTAACTTGAAAAACAGAAGCTAATTGAACAATTTGGAGTGTAATTATTTTAGTTTATTTAAAGGAAGTCAGAGCAACTCCTGAGGGTGAACAAAATGATGTATAAAATTAGATATAATTGAATCGATTCTTTTTAAGGCTAGATGGACAGGGAGCACTCAGTAAAGCATTTATGAATGCAGAGAAAGTAAGGCTTTTATTCTTTGTTAATATTGATATTCTTTTATTTAATTGATAATTTAATTTAGTGGTACAGATGCCACAGGAGTAATAGTGAATTAGGTAGTATGAATAGTTTAAGGTGTTTTTATGTTTATTTCAAGATTGGATTTTAAGAGAGTCAAGTGACTCCCGGTGGCATTGTACAAAAACAGATGTCGTTAGATTATGGCTAGGTGTATCTATCTGGGCTAAATGGCCGTGCTTTTGTTAGTTAATTAGTACATTAGTTATAATTGTTATTGTATTGATAATTGAGTAGAAGTTTTGGAGGCATCCTTCTGAAGTAGTTTTCCGATCCTTGGTTGGACAATTAATTGTAATTGCGATTGCAATATATGATGAAGTAGGAGAGGTTTAAGAGGCATCCTTCTGAAGTAATTTTCCGATCCGTGAACATGGCTTTGTATTAGAGCATAAATCCAAAGCAGTTAGCAGCATCAGGACTGCTAGAAACCATTAATGTCATGTTTATTTCCAAGATTGAACACTGAGGGAGAAAGAATAATTAGTTCAGGTATTTATAGGTAGTTTGATGTAATTAGTATTTTGTTTTAATTTTAATTGGCCATGGGTGACACAGTGCAATAGGATTATTTGTTGCTGTGTAAATGCCTCGCTTTGGGTTTATGGATTGGGAAAGGGTCTCTGAAAAGCTGCTAAGTTGAGACTTTTATATTTATCAGGTTTATGATTCTTATAAAGTTCAGAGGCTTTAATTTCTAAGTGCAGTCCTCCCAGGAGGCGACAGAATTAATCAAAAATATTTAAGCGGCAGACTCGCGCCGGAGCATCCCTGTTCAGAGCGTTTACTCTTTGCAAGGAAGCCTCAGATTTGGTATAGCCAGAGGCTAAATATCATCATAGGCATGTTACCCCAACACGAATATGTGCATTCAGGATTCTGCTGTCGCGTCCTGAGAGAGCTATGAGAAGGAGATACTAGAATACAGAAGAGTATACTTTTGTACATTTGCTATAGTTAGATTATTGGTTATAATTAAATTTCAATTAAGTAATTTGGGTGCCAGGGTAACTTGGTAAGAAGTTAATTAATTTAGAGTATTTTATTTTATTTTGGGTTGGATTAGAGGGAGTCGAAGTGACTCCTGAAGGCGTTGTACAAAAGCAGATTTAGTAGGGTTGTTACTTTGTGTATATAATTTAGGCTGTGCACTCTCATGCCCATGGCCATGCTTGGGTTATTTAATTTAGTAATTTGGTTGTAATTAATGTTATATTGTATAATAGAGGAGGGAGAGTTTGGAAGGCGTTCTTCTGGAATAGTTTTTCGATTCAGTGTCTTAACGTCATATTGGAGCTTATGACTAGAATCGAATGGCAACGTCAGCTCTAATAGGACCCATAACTTCCATGTTTATTCATTAATTGGACATGAAGTAGTTTTCCGATCCTTGGTTGGACAATTAATCGTAATTGTGATTGCATTATATGATGAAGTGGGAGAGGTTTATTGGAGACATCCTTCTGAAGTAGTTTTCCGAACCGAGAACATGGCTTGTATTAGAGAATAAATCCAAATCAGTTAGCAGCATCAGGACTGCTAGAATCCATAAATGCCATGTTTATTTCTATGACTTAACAGGCTAGCATTAAATGGCAACGTCAGCTCCAGTAGACATCAAAACTGTCATGTTTATTTCACAAGTTGGACACTGTGGAAGGGAGAAAAAGAATTATTAGTTTGGGTATTTGTATTTTGTTTATGTTTAATATAGTTAGTAATTAACATTATTTGGCCATAAGTATTACTATCATCATAGGCATGTTGCCCTGCTAAGAGTGCATTAAGGGTTATGTTGTCACCTTTTGAGAGGGCAAATAATAGAACACTTTGATTGCAATAGTGTTAATTTAATCCTGTAATTTAGGTACAGGTGTAACTTGAAAAACAGAAGCTAACTGAACAATTTGGAGTGTAATTATTTTAGTTTATTTAAAGGAAGTCAGAGCAACTCCTGAAGGTGAACAAAATGATGTATAAAATTAGATATAATTGAATCGATTCTTTTTAAGGCTAGATGGACAGGGAGCACTCAGTAAAGCATTTATGAATGCAGAGAAAGTGAGGCTTTTATTCTTTGTTAATATTAATATTCTTTTATTTAATTGATAATTTAATTTAGTGGTACAGATGCCACAGGAGTAATAGTGAATTAGGTAGTATGAATAGTTTAAGGTGTTTTTATGTTTATTTCAAGATTGGATTTTAAGGGAGTCAAGTGACTCCCGGTGGCATTGTACAAAAACAGATATCGTTAGATTATGGCTAGGTGTATCAGTCTGGGCTAAATGGCCGTGCTTTAGTTAGTTAATTAGTACATTAGTTATAATTGTTATTGTATTGATAATTGAGTAGAAGTTTTTTGGAGGCATCCTTCTGAAGTAGTTTTCCGATCCTTGGTTGGACAATTAATTGTAATTGCGATTGCAATATATGATGAAGTAGGAGAGGTTTAAGAGGCATCCTTCTGAAGT
The DNA here is from genome assembly GCF_003285725.1 of Scaptodrosophila lebanonensis. Taxonomy (NCBI): domain Eukaryota; kingdom Metazoa; phylum Arthropoda; class Insecta; order Diptera; family Drosophilidae; genus Scaptodrosophila; species Scaptodrosophila lebanonensis. The sequence continues at coordinate 26,979 of NW_022060756.1, forward strand.
AATTTTCCGATCCTTGGCTGGACAATTAATTGTAATTGCGATTGCATTATATGATGAAGTAGGAGAGGTTTAAGAGGCATCCTTCTGAAGTAATTTTCCGATCCGTGAACATGACTTTGTATTAGAGCATAAATCCAAAGCAGTTAGCAGCATCAGGACTGCTAGAATTCATTAATGCCATGTTTATTTCCAAGATTGAACACTGAGGGAGAAAGAATAATTAGTTCAGGTATTTATAGGTAGTTTGATGTAATTAGTATTTTGTTTTAATTGGCCATGGGTGACACAGTGCAATAGGATTATTTGTTGCTGTGTAAATGCCTCGCTTTGGGTTTATGGACTGGGAAAGGGTCTCTGAAAAGCTGCTAAGTTGAGACTTTTATATTTATCAGGTTTATGATTCTTATAAAATTCAGAGGCTTTAATTTTTAAGTGCAGTCCTCCCAGGAGGCGACAGAATTAATCAAAAATATTTAAGCAGCAGACTCGCGCCGGAGCATCCCTGTTCAGAGCGTTTACTCTTTGCAAGGAAGCCTCAGATTTGGTATAGCCAGAGGCTAAATATCATCATAGGCATGTTACCCCAACACGAATATGTGCATTCAGGATTCTGCTGTCGCGTCCTGAGAGAGCTATAAGAAGGAGATACTAGAATACAGTAAAGTATACTTTTATACTTTTGCTATAGTTAGATATTAGTTAATTAAATTTAAATTAAGTAATTTGGGTGCCAGGGTAACTTGGTAAGAAGTTAATTAATTTAGAGTATTTTATTTTAAGTTGGATTAGAGGGAGTCGAAGTGACTCCTGAAGGCATTGTACAAAAGCAGATTTATTAGGGTTATTACTTTGTGTATATAATTTAGGCTGTGCACTCTCATGCCCATGGCCATGCTTGGGTTATTTAATTTAGTAATTTGATTGTAATTAATGTTTTATTGTATAATAGAGGAGGGAGAGTTTGGAAGGCGTTCTTCTGGAATAGTTTTTTGATTCAGTGTCTTAACGTCGTATTGGAGCTTATGACTAGAATCGAATGGCAACGTCAGCTATAATAGGACCCATAACTTCCATGTTTATACATTAATTGGACATGAAGTAGTTTTCCGATCCTTGGTTGGATAATTAATTATAATTGCGATTGCATTATATGATGAAGTAGGAGAGATTTAAGAGGCATCCTTCTGAAGTAATTTTCCAATCCATGAACATGGCTTTGTATTAGAGTATAAATCCAGAGCAGTTAGCAGCATCAGGACTGCTAGAATCCATTAATGCCATGTTTATTTCCAAGATTGAACAAGTGTTTATTCTATAATTGGACATGGGGTATTTTTCCGATCCTTAGTTGGACAGCCAACTGTAATAGTATAATAAGATGAAGCAGGAGAGGCCTTGGAGGCATTCCACTGAAGTAGTTTTCCGATCAAAGAACATGGCTTTGTATTAGAGCATAAGTCCAAATCAGTTAGTAGCATAAGGACTGCTAGAATCCATAATTGCCATGTTTATTTCCATGATTAAACAGGCCGTAATCGAATGGCAACGTCAGCTCTAATAGACACCATAATTGCCATGCCCATTTCCTTAATTGGACACTGTGGAAGGGAGAAAAAATAATTATTATATTGGGTATTTGTTTTTTGTTTAATTTAGTTAATAATTAGTATTGTTTGGCCATATATGTTATTATCAAAATAGGCATGTGAATTCAGGAATATGTTGTCACCTTTTGAAAGAGATTTTAATAGAAGTTATTTGAATGCGATAAAGTTATTTCAATTCTGTAATTTGAGTAAAGGGGAACTTGGAAATCAGAGGTAAATTAGGCAACTTGGAGGGTAGTTATTTTAGATTGTTTAATGGAAGTCAGAGTGACTCCTGAAGGTGAACAAAATAAGGTATGAGAGCAGGTTTAATTAAATTGTTGCTTTATAAGGGTAGTTGGACTGAGAGCGCACAGAAGAGAAAGTTAGGCGTTTTTGCTTTATTAATATTAATGTTCTTTTATTTAATTAATAATTTTTAATAAATAATATTTTAATAAATCAGATTACGCAATAGTAATAGTGAATTAGGTAATATTGATAATTAAGGTGTATTTAGATTTATATTAAGGTAGGAATAGAGGGAGTCAAGTGACTCCCGATGGAAATGTACAAAAAAAAATCTTTAGATTATGTCTAAGTGAATCTAGGCTAAATGGCCGTGCTTAAGTTAGTTAATTAGTACATTAGTTAATTGTTATTGTGTTGTATAATTGAATAGGAGGAATTTTGGAGGCATCCTTCTGCAGTAGTTTTCCGATCCATGGAAATGGCTTTGTATTAGAGCATGAATCCAAAGGCAGTTAGCAGCAGTTTGTCTGCTAGAAGCAATAAGTGCTATGTCCATTGCCATGATTGAACAGGCTAGAATTGAATGGCAACGTCAGCTCTAATAGACACCAAAATTGCCATGTTTATTTCGTAAGTTGGACACACGAGGGGTAAGTAGTAGCATCAGGCCTGACAGAGACAAAACAGGGCATACTTTATTCCATTGATGAACTCTGTTGGGAGAGAAAGGAAAGAAGAGCAATTAGTGTGGGTATTAATGATTTGTTTATGTTGTTAGTTTGCCCATAGAAATGGCGCATCTAAGGCGTTTGTATCAGCTTATTATGCAATTGGAGCTTGCTTTGGGACATTGGACCGAGAAAAAGGTCTCTGGAAATTGTAAATTAATTGATATTTGGTTAACTACTGTTAGTTGTAGGGGACTGGAGATTTAACACCGCAGTCCTCTTAATAGCAGTAGGGGAAAAATAGGTGTGTTTTATATTTTAATTTTTGTTTTAAGCGGCAGAATCGCTTTGAGAATAACTAGGTAAGAGGATTTGTGCTTGGTTAGGATGCCTCAGATTTGGTTTAGCCGCTGGCTAGTTATCATCATAGGCATACTTGTTTTGACCCTATTTTGTGGCTTTCTTTTTGAGTAATCCCATATTGGGAGATGTTTTTGGAGGAAGGGAGGTTGATCTGCTGTGATTTAAGCTATTGAAATAAATTATTAGAAGATTAGGTAGGGAATTTAATTTTGCTTTAATTTAGCTTGTGTAACTGGGGGCAACAAAGCCTAAGTTGCACTATTTAGTTGTTAGTAATTGATCTTTTGGGGCTGTATCCTGTTTTTGTGGTAAGACCCAGTGTATCATGCTCGTCCAGGCTTAGTTCAGTTGCATGCATGGTACGTCCTTTTTATTTGCTCAATGCTGCAATATATGAAGAGAAATGATTATCTTGGCCATGTATTTGGTTTGCGAATGTGTAAGTCAGTTGGATACCATCTACGCACTCTACGAAGGATAGTGTTGTTAGCCGGAGCCAGTTTTACTGCCAGGGGGTTAGTGTGTTTAAGGAGACGATCATTGTGTCTACTACCATGCAGGTTAATGATTTCCCATAGGAATGGGATGCCTAGGTTTCTATGTAGGTCATTGGTTCGAATAAAAAGGGGAGAAGATACTATTGTTCTCAGACATTTGTTTTGAATAATTTGTATCCTATTTATTTGCAGATCTGTGGCTGTACCCCATACCACCATGCCATATTGCCAAATGGGTGCTATTATTTGCGTGTATATTATTTTTTTATTATTTAGGGAAAGTTTATTGCTGGTTAGAAGCCATTTATATTTGTCCAGTTTCTTTTTAATTATGGAACATGTAACCGAGATATGCTTAGAAAAGGTGAGTTTTCTGTCTAAATGAAGGCCTAAATACTTGACTATTGGATTTTGAGGAATCTGCACACCGCTGAAGGTTACAGTGGGACAGGTGCCCTCTTTGAGGGTGAAGGTCATGTGGTTGGATTTGGAGCTGTTAATTAATATTTTCCATTTCGTACACCATCTGTTTATTAGATCCAATTGTCTTTGTGTCCTGATCGAAGCACTTTCCAAGTGAGAGTCAGAGAATATAATTGCAGTGTCGTCTGCAAAGGTAGCTGTGAGGGAAGACGAAGTATTTGTCGTAGGCATATCAGAAGTGTATATGGTGTATAGCATGGGGCCTAAGACGCTGCCCTGCGGGACTCCTGCTTGGATATTTCTGATTGAAGAGAATGTTCCTTTGTCGGCTATGGAGAATTTCCTGTTTTCTAGGTAGGAACGAAAGATTTTGTAAAGGGATGTGGAGAGACACTCACTTAGTTTGTAAAGTAGGCCTTCCAACCAGACCCTGTCGAAAGCCTGTTGGACATCTAGGAAGACCGCCGAGGAGTAGTTATTCCTATCAAAGGAACGTAAAATGAAATCGACAATTCTGTGAGCTTGTTCTGGTGTTCCATGACCTCGTCGAAAGCCGAATTGATGATTTGGAATAATTCCACTATCACTAATTTCATTTAGGGCTCTAGCATATAATATTTTTTCAAAAACTTTGGACATGGTAGGGAGGAGGCTAATTGGGCGATAAGAGTCGGGGCTGCTAGTTGGCTTATTAGGCTTAAGGATCATGGTGATATGGGCGTACTTCCATTGCGTAGGAAAATAGGAGAGTCTAAGCATGACATTGAACAAGACCGCCATGTATAATTTTGCTTTTATTGGTAGGGCTTTAAGAGCACGCCCATCTATATGGTCATGGCCAGGGGCTTTTTTGTTCTTTAGGGATTTTATTATTCGGCAGACTTCTTGGTATGTAGCGTGCCTTATTGGTCTGTTGGGGCCGATTGAAGGGTGTTCGTGTGAAGAAGAGCGAACACTATCTAGGATCTGGGCAGTGCTTTCGTCATCTGGAATGTTGTGAGGAGTGAATCTTTTTTCAATATTGTTAGCGAAGCTTTCTACAATTTCCCTAAGGGAGCGGCACCAGATGCCATGTTCATTGACTATTGAGTGGCAAGGAAGTGTTTGTTTTTTAATACTGTTGGTGATTTTCCATAGGCTGTATCCCGAGCTTTTATATATATCAGCATGTGTTAGCTTGTTGTCGTAGTATTGTTTTCGTACTTGGTTTAATTTCCTACGCAGTTTATGAGTGAGAAATTGCCAGTTGGCAAAGGCTTGGGGGGATCTAGAGCGTATATAAATTTTTCTTGCTGTCCTTTTTTGAGAGATAATCCTGCAAATTTCTGGATTGAGATAGTTAGGAGAATTTACTAAGCTGTGACGATTAGTAGTATTAGAGGGAATGGTTGAGGTTTCCGCAGAGTGTTGTATTAATTCAGTGAATTTAGATAGGGCGTAATCAATATCTTCTTTGGTGCGCAGTTCTATATTTAGATATATTCTATCCTCTATTTTTTTTCGAAATAATTTTAGGTCAGTATTACGTGTTATGAGCATTTTTCTAGGGGGTACTGAGTTAGCTAGGACTCCTATTTTTATTAGCAAGGGTAGGTGATCACTATTTAGTTCAATTAATCTTTTTATTACGAGTTCATTGGTAGGGATTCCTTGATATATAGCGAAATCTATGATAGAGGGGGTGGCATGGCTAGCAGGGTAGTGTGTGGGCTGGCCTGGAGAGAGAACTTCCATGCAATTTGAATTTAATATAATATTAGCTAAGCAAGTACCTCTTGGACAAGCTCTAGAGCTGCCCCAGAGTCGATTTTTAGCATTCCAGTCCCCGACCACTAGAAATTTTTGACCTAGGCTGCAGAGGTATTCTGAGAAAACTGTTTCTCTAATTGGAGCAGAAGGGGGACAGTAGACAGCTGCAATACATATATATCCTATATTAGTGCTTACTGTTATTGAGACTGAATGTATTAAGTTATTTGATATTTCCTGATGAGATTGATGTATTATTTTGTTATGGATGAGTACGGCAGCACCACCAGTGTGGGAATTCCCACCAGGAGAATTTGCAAAATAGGCATTATAGCCTTGTATTTTTATGTGATTTTTTTTTTTTTTTTTTTTTTCTTGGTTTCGGGTGCCCATTCGGATGGTTATCGCGGCATGTAGCTCTTAGCTTGAGCTTTATCCGTCGGTTGCAGGAGAACAATCACGGGTTTAGTAACATGAGACCCACTTCTTCCCCATAAGCCTGGTGTTAGGATCAGGTTTTGGAGTGCATCGGGTCAGCACGTGGGTATTTCAGGCAGCATTGGGAAGGCTAGAGGCCAGATCAGCCATACCGCCGCACTGATGCTTGGGCAGCAGAGCAGTGTTTTAGTATGGCTTCCTTGGTCTAACTATTTTTATTTTAATGCTTATTTCAGGTAGGGTGGATTTTTGGGTGTCACTGGTTATTTTGATTGGGTTAGTGGCATAGGAATGTGGCTCTAGGCCTCTCATTATGATTTATTTCAGATAGGTTGAGATTAGGCAATGGCCAGCAATCACTGAGTTTTAATAGTTGCTAGTTTTGCAACAGATTGTGTTCAGAGTTGAACGTAAGTTTATTCAAAGTAAATATTTAATGTAGTCAGTTGTGTTTTTTAGGCATCAATGTTATTTATTACAGTAATTCAGTTGGCTTATTACAGTATTCATTTAGTTTATTTCATTTTTCACTAGGACTTAGTCCTTTGTTTAATACGACCAACTTGCATATTTCAGCCCTTTAAGACCAAAGTACACAAGTGGTAATGATGTATTAGTGTAAGGGAAATAGGGCGGAAGGGAAGGAGCTATCTCTTTGAGAAGCTCTGTCCCGTAGGCCAGAGCTTCCCAATGGGATTGATAGTTAGTATAAAATGCTATCTGCTAGTGTCCTATACCTCATATGGGATAGGATCAACAGCAGGTTAGCATTTGGCAGCAGAGGATTTATTTCGGATGGAAGGGTGACTCTAAGAGAGTTCTATTGTTTATACTGAGAATTTCTCAGTTAGGGGGTTTTTATATAGGTTTATAGGAGTGGGGGAGGTGGGTTAAATATTTATTTTACATGCACGCAGACATGTATGTTACTTATAATCTGCAAGAGTCACGATTACCACAACATAAGCATATGTTGCATTAATGGGAATCACGACAGCCTAGAGAATACAATTAGAGTTATAATTATATTTTCTTATATTTATATTTATACAGCTTAGTTTTTATTGATTCTTAATGATATTCTTAATTAAACTGAAGCAGGGTTCCCATTGACGGATTCTTCCGGGATAGTTTTCCGATCCAAGGTCATGGCGTGGTATTAGAGCATAGATCCAATAGCAGATAGCAGCATCGGGTCATGTTTTATTTCCTTGATTGGACACAATACGTGAACATGGCTTTGTATTTGTGCATAAATCCAAAAGCAGTTAGCAGGATCAGGTCTGTTAGAAACATAGATGCCATGTTTATTTCCATGATTGCATAGGCTAGAATCGGATGGCAACGTCAGCTCTAATAGACACAATAATTGCCATGTTTATTTCCTTATTTGGACACTGTGGAGAGCAGAAAAATAATTATTATATTGGGTATTTGTTTTTTGCTAATTTAGTTAGTAATTAGTATTATTTGGCCATGTATGTTATTATAAAATAGGCAAGTTGTCCTGCTATGAGTATGTGCATTCCAGATTATGTTGTCTCCTTTTGAGAGAGTTTTGAGTGAGTTGTTGATAGAAATTATTTGAATGCGATAAAGTTATTTTAATTTTGTAATTTGGGTACAGGGGTAACTTGAAAAACAGAAGCTAATTGAACAATTTGGAGTGTAATTATTTTAGTTTATTTAAAGGAAGTCAGAGCAACTCCTGAGGGTGAACAAAATGATGTATAAAATTAGATATAATTGAATCGATTCTTTTTAAGGCTAGATGGACAGGGAGCACTCAGTAAAGCATTTATGAATGCAGAGAAAGTAAGGCTTTTATTCTTTGTTAATATTAATATTCTTTTATTTAATTGATAATTTAATTTAGTGGTACAGATGCCACAGGAGTAATAGTGAATTAGGTAGTATGAATAGTTTAAGGTGTTTTTATGTTTATTTCAAGATTGGATTTTAAGAGAGTCAAGTGACTCCCGGTGGCATTGTACAAAAACAGATGTCGTTAGATTATGGCTAGGTGTATCTATCTGGGCTAAATGGCCGTGCTTTTGTTAGTTAATTAGTACATTAGTTATAATTGTTATTGTATTGATAATTGAGTAGAAGTTTTAGAGGCATCCTTCTGAAGTAGTTTTCCGATCCTTGGTTGGACAATTTATTGTAATTGCGATTGCAATATATGATGAAGTAGGAGAGGTTTAAGAGGCATCCTTCTGAAGTAATTTTCCGATCCGTGAACATGGCTTTGTATTAGAGCATAAATCCAAAGCAGTTAGCAGCATCAGGACTGCTAGAAACCATTAATGTCATGTTTATTTCCAAGATTGAACACTGAGGGAGAAAGAATAATTAGTTCAGGTATTTATAGGTAGTTTGATGTAATTAGTATTTTGTTTTAATTTTAATTGGCCATGGGTGACACAGTGCAATAGGATTATTTGTTGCTGTGTAAATGCCTCGCTTTGGGTTTATGGATTGGGAAAGGGTCTCTGAAAAGCTGCTAAGTTGAGACTTTTATGTTTATCAGGTTTATGATTCTTATAAAATTCAGAGGCTTTAATTTCTAAGTGCAGTCCTCCCAGGAGGCGACAGAATTAATCAAAAATATTTAAGCGGCAGACTCGCGCCGGAGCATCCCTGTTCAGAGCGTTTACTCTTTGCAAGGAAGCCTCAGATTTGGTATAGCCAGAGGCTAAATATCATCATAGGCATGTTACCCCAACACGAATATGTGCATTCAGGATTCTGCTGTCGCGTCCTGAGAGAGCTATGAGAAGGAGATACTAGAATACAGAAGAGTATACTTTTGTACATTTGCTATAGTTAGATTATTGGTTATAATTAAATTTCAATTAAGTAATTTGGGTGCCAGGGTAACTTGGTAAGAAGTTAATTAATTTAGAGTATTTTATTTTATTTTGGGTTGGATTAGAGGGAGTCGAAGTGACTCCTGAAGGCGTTGTACAAAAGCAGATTTAGTAGGGTTGTTACTTTGTGTATATAATTTAGGCTGTGCACTCTCATGCCCATGGCCATGCTTGGGTTATTTAATTTAGTAATTTGGTTGTAATTAATGTTATATTGTATAATAGAGGAGGGAGAGTTTGGAAGGCGTTCTTCTGGAATAGTTTTTCGATTCAGTGTCTTAACGTCATATTGGAGCTTATGACTAGAATCGAATGGCAACGTCAGCTCTAATAGGACCCATAACTTCCATGTTTATTCATTAATTGGACATGAAGTAGTTTTCCGATCCTTGGTTGGACAATTAATCGTAATTGTGATTGCATTATATGATGAAGTGGGAGAGGTTTATTGGAGACATCCTTCTGAAGTAGTTTTCCGAACCGAGAACATGGCTTGTATTAGAGAATAAATCCAAATCAGTTAGCAGCATCAGGACTGCTAGAATCCATAAATGCCATGTTTATTTCTATGACTTAACAGGCTAGCATTAAATGGCAACGTCAGCTCCAGTAGACATCAAAACTGTCATGTTTATTTCACAAGTTGGACACTGTGGAAGGGAGAAAAAGAATTATTAGTTTGGGTATTTGTATTTTGTTTATGTTTAATATAGTTAGTAATTAACATTATTTGGCCATAAGTATTACTATCATCATAGGCATGTTGCCCTGCTAAGAGTGCATTAAGGGTTATGTTGTCACCTTTTGAGAGGGCAAATAATAGAACACTTTGATTGCAATAGTGTTAATTTAATCCTGTAATTTAGGTACAGGTGTAACTTGAAAAACAGAAGCTAACTGAACAATTTGGAGTGTAATTATTTTAGTTTATTTAAAGGAAGTCAGAGCAACTCCTGAAGGTGAACAAAATGATGTATAAAATTAGATATAATTGAATCGATTCTTTTTAAGGCTAGATGGACAGGGAGCACTCAGTAAAGCATTTATGAATGCAGAGAAAGTGAGGCTTTTATTCTTTGTTAATATTAATATTCTTTTATTTAATTGATAATTTAATTTAGTGGTACAGATGCCACAGGAGTAATAGTGAATTAGGTAGTATGAATAGTTTAAGGTGTTTTTATGTTTATTTCAAGATTGGATTTTAAGGGAGTCAAGTGACTCCCGGTGGCATTGTACAAAAAACAGATATCGTTAGATTATGGTTAGGTGTATCAGTCTGGGCTAAATGGCCGTGCTTTAGTTAGTTAATTAGTACATTAGTTATAATTGTTATTGTATTGATAATTGAGTAGAAGTTTTTTGGAGGCATCCTTCTGAAGTAGTTTTCCGATCCTTGGTTGGACAATTAATTGTAATTGCGATTGCAATATATGATGAAGTAGGAGAGGTTTAAGAGGCATCCTTCTGAAGTAATTTTCCGATCCGTGAACATGGCTTTGTATTAGAGCGTAAATCCAGAGCAGTTAGCAGCATCAGGACTGCTAGAATCCATTAATACCATGTTTATTTCCAAGATTGAACACTGGGGGAGAAATAATAATTAGTTCAGGTATTTATAGGTAGTTTGATGTAATTAGTATTTTGTTTTAATTGGCCATGGGTGACACAGTGCAATAGGATTATTTGTTGCTGTGTAAATGCCTCGCTTTGGGTTTATGGACTGGGAAAGGGTCTCTGAAAAGCTGCTAAGTTGAGACTTTTATGTTTATCAGGTTTATGATTCTTATAAAATTCAGAGGCTTTAATTTCTAAGTGCAGTCCTCCCAGGAGGCGACAGAATTAATCAAAAATATTTAAGCGGCAGACTCGCGCCGGAGCATCCCTGTTCAGAGCGTTTACTCTTTGCAAGGAAGCCTCAGATTTGGTATAGCCAGAGGCTAAATATCATCATAGGCATGTTACCCCAACACGAATATGTGCATTCAGGATTCTGCTGTCGCGTCCTGAGAGAGCTATGAGAAGGAGATACTAGAATACAGAAGAGTATACTTTTGTACATTTGCTATAATTAGATTATTGGTTATAATTAAATTTCAATTAAGTAATTTGGGTGCCAGGGTAACTTGGTAAGAAGTTAATTAATTTAGAGTATTTTATTTTAGGTTGGATTGGAGGGAGTCGAAGTGACTCCTGAAGGCATTGTACAAAGCAGATTTAGTAGGGTTATTACTTTGTGTATATAATTTAGGCTGTGCACTCTTATGCCCATGGCCATGCTTGGGTTATTTAATTTAGTAATTTGATTGTAATTAATGTTTTATTGTATAATAGAGGAGGGAGAGTTTGGAAGGCGTTCTTCTGGAATAGTTTTTCGATTCGGTGTCTTAACGTCATATTGGAGCTTATGACTAGAATCGAATGGCAACGTCAGCTCTAATAGGACCCATAACTTCCATGTTTATTCATTAATTGGACATGAAGTAGTTTTCCGATCCTTGGTTGGACAATTAATCGTAATTGTGATTGCATTATATGATGAAGTGGGAGAGGTTTATTGGAGACATCCTTCTGAAGTAGTTTTCCGAACCGAGAACATGGCTTGTATTAGAGAATAAATCCAAATCAGTTAGCAGCATCAGGACTGCTAGAATCCATAAATGCCATGTTTATTTCTATGACTTAACAGGCTAACATTAAATGGCAACGTCAGCTCCAGTAGACATCAAAACTGTCATGTTTATTTCACAAGTTGGACACTGTGGAAGGGAGAAAAAGAATTATTAGTTTGGGTATTTGTATTTTGTTTATGTTTAATATAGTTAGTAATTAACATTATTTGGCCATAAGTATTACTATCATCATAGGCATGTTGCCCTGCTAAGAGTGCATTAAGGGTTATGTTGTCACCTTTTGAGAGGGCAAATAATAGAACACTTTGATTGCAATAGTGTTAATTTAATCCTGTAATTTAGGTACAGGTGTAACTTGAAAAACAGGAGCTAACTGAACAATTTGGAGTGTAATTATTTTAGTTTATTTAAAGGAAGTCAGAGCAACTCCTGAAGGTGAACAAAATGATGTATAAAATTAGATATAATTGAATCGATTCTTTTTAAGGCTAGATGGACAGGGAGCACTCAGTAAAGCATTTATGAATGCAGAGAAAGTGAGGCTTTTATTCTTTGTTAATATTAATATTCTTTTATTTAATTGATAATTTAATTTAGTGGTACAGATGCCACAGGAGTAATAGTGAATTAGGTAGTATGAATAGTTTAAGGTGTTTTTATGTTTATTTCAAGATTGGATTTTAAGGGAGTCAAGTGACTCCCGGTGGCATTGTACAAAAAACAGATATCGTTAGATTATGGCTAGGTGTATCAGTCTGGGCTAAATGGCCGTGCTTTAGTTAGTTAATTAGTACATTAGTTATAATTGTTATTGTATTGATAATTGAGTAGAAGTTTTTTGGAGGCATCCTTCTGAAGTAGTTTTCCGATCCTTGGTTGGACAATTAATTGTAATTGCGATTGCAATATATGATGAAGTAGGAGAGGTTTAAGAGGCATCCTTCTGAAGTAATTTTCCGATCCTTGGCTGGACAATTAATTGTAATTGCGATTGCATTATATGATGAAGTAGGAGAGGTTTAAGAGGCATCCTTCTGAAGTAATTTTCCGATCCGTGAACATGACTTTGTATTAGAGCATAAATCCAAAGCAGTTAGCAGCATCAGGACTGCTAGAATTCATTAATGCCATGTTTATTTCCAAGATTGAACACTGAGGGAGAAAGAATAATTAGTTCAGGTATTTATAGGTAGTTTGATGTAATTAGTATTTTGTTTTAATTGGCCATGGGTGACACAGTGCAATAGGATTATTTGTTGCTGTGTAAATGCCTCGCTTTGGGTTTGTGGACTGGGAAAGGGTCTCTGAAAAGCTGCTAAGTTGAGACTTTTATATTTATCAGGTTTATGATTCTTATAAAATTCAGAGGCTTTAATTTTTAAGTGCAGTCCTCCCAGGAGGCGACAGAATTAATCAAAAATATTTAAGCAGCAGACTCGCGCCGGAGCATCCCTGTTCAGAGCGTTTACTCTTTGCAAGGAAGCCTCAGATTTGGTATAGCCAGAGGCTAAATATCATCATAGGCATGTTACCCCAACACGAATATGTGCATTCAGGATTCTGCTGTCGCGTCCTGAGAGAGCTATAAGAAGGAGATACTAGAATACAGTAAAGTATACTTTTGTACTTTTGCTATAGTTAGATATTAGTTAATTAAATTTAAATTAAGTAATTTGGGTGCCAGGGTAACTTGGTAAGAAGTTAATTAATTTAGAGTATTTTATTTTAAGTTGGATTAGAGGGAGTCGAAGTGACTCCTGAAGGCATTGTACAAAAGCAGATTTATTAGGGTTATTACTTTGTGTATATAATTTAGGCTGTGCACTCTCATGCCCATGGCCATGCTTGGGTTATTTAATTTAGTAATTTGATTGTAATTAATGTTTTATTGTATAATAGAGGAGGGAGAGTTTGGAAGGCGTTCTTCTGGAATAGTTTTTTGATTCAGTGTCTTAACGTCGTATTGGAGCTTATGACTAGAATCGAATGGCAACGTCAGCTATAATAGGACCCATAACTTCCATGTTTATACATTAATTGGACATGAAGTAGTTTTCCGATCCTTGGTTGGATAATTAATTATAATTGCGATTGCATTATATGATGAAGTAGGAGAGATTTAAGAGGCATCCTTCTGAAGTAATTTTCCAATCCATGAACATGGCTTTGTATTAGAGTATAAATCCAGAGCAGTTAGCAGCATCAGGACTGCTAGAATCCATTAATGCCATGTTTATTTCCAAGATTGAAAAAGTGTTTATTCTATAATTGGACATGGGGTATTTTTCCGATCCTTAGTTGGACAGCCAACTGTAATTGTATAATAAGATGAAGCAGGAGAGGCCTTGGAGGCATTCCACTGAAGTAGTTTTCCGATCAAAGAACATGGCTTTGTATTAGAGCATAAGTCCAAATCAGTTAGTAGCATAAGGACTGCTAGAATCCATAATTGCCATGTTTATTTCCATGATTAAACAGGCCGTAATCGAATGGCAACGTCAGCTCTAATAGACACCATAATTGCCATGCCCATTTCCTTAATTGGACACTGTGGAAGGGAGAAAAAATAATTATTATATTGGGTATTTGTTTTTTGTTTAATTTAGTTAATAATTAGTATTGTTTGGCCATATATGTTATTATCAAAATAGGCATGTGAATTCAGGAATATGTTGTCACCTTTTGAAAGAGATTTTAATAGAAGTTATTTGAATGCGATAAAGTTATTTCAATTCTGTAATTTGAGTAAAGGGGAACTTGGAAATCAGAGGTAAATTAGGCAACTTGGAAGGTAGTTATTTTAGATTGTTTAATGGAAGTCAGAGTGACTCCTGAAGGTGAACAAAATAAGGTATGAGAGCAGGTTTAATTAAATTGTTGCTTTATAAGGGTAGTTGGACTGAGAGCGCACAGAAGAGAAAGTTAGGCGTTTTTGCTTTATTAATATTAATGTTCTTTTATTTAATTAATAATTTTTAATAAATAATATTTTAATAAATCAGATTACGCAATAGTAATAGTGAATTAGGTAATATTGATAATTAAGGTGTATTTAGATTTATATTAAGGTAGGAATAGAGGGAGTCAAGTGACTCCCGATGGAAATGTACAAAAAAAAAATCTTTAGATTATGTCTAAGTGAATCTAGGCTAAATGGCCGTGCTTAAGTTAGTTAATTAGTACATTAGTTAATTGTTATTGTGTTGTATAATTGAATAGGAGGAATTTTGGAGGCATCCTTCTGCAGTAGTTTTCCGATCCATGGAAATGGCTTTGTATTAGAGCATGAATCCAAAGGCAGTTAGCAGCAGTTTGTCTGCTAGAAGCAATAAGTGCTATGTCCATTGCCATGATTGAACAGGCTAGAATTGAATGGCAACGTCAGCTCTAATAGACACCAAAATTGCCATGTTTATTTCGTAAGTTGGACACACGAGGGGTAAGTAGTAGCATCAGGCCTGACAGAGACAAAACAGGGCATACTTTATTCCATTGATGAACTCTGTTGGGAGAGAAAGGAAAGAAGAGCAATTAGTGTGGGTATTAATGATTTGTTTATGTTGTTAGTTTGCCCATAGAAATGGCGCATCTAAGGCGTTTGTATCAGCTTATTATGCAATTGGAGCTTGCTTTGGGACATTGGACCGAGAAAAAGGTCTCTGGAAATTGTAAATTAATTGATATTTGGTTAACTACTGTTAGTTGTAGGGGACTGGAGATTTAACACCGCAGTCCTCTTAATAGCAGTAGGGGAAAAATAGGTGTGTTTTATATTTTAATTTTTGTTTTAAGCGGCAGAATCGCTTTGAGAATAACTAGGTAAGAGGATTTGTGCTTGGTTAGGATGCCTCAGATTTGGTTTAGCCGCTGGCTAGTTATCATCATAGGCATACTTGTTTTGACCCTATTTTGTGGCTTTCTTTTTGAGTAATCCCATATTGGGAGATGTTTTTGGAGGAAGGGAGGTTGATCTGCTGTGATTTAAGTTATTGAAATAAATTATTAGAAGATTAGGTAGGGAATTTAATTTTGCTTTAATTTAGCTTGTGTAACTGGGGGCAACAAAGCCTAAGTTGCACTATTTAGTTGTTAGTAATTGATCTTTTGGGGCTGTATCCTGTTTTTGTGGTAAGACCCAGTGTATCATGCTCGTCCAGGCTTAGTTCAGTTGCATGCATGGTACGTCCTTTTTATTTGCTCAATGCTGCAATATATGAAGAGAAATGATTATCTTGGCCATGTATTTGGTTTGCGAATGTGTAAGTCAGTTGGATACCATCTACGCACTCTACGAAGGATAGTGTTGTTAGCCGGAGCCAGTTTTACTGCCAGGGGGTTAGTGTGTTTAAGGAGACGATCATTGTGTCTACTACCATGCAGGTTAATGATTTCCCATAGGAATGGGATGCCTAGGTTTCTATGTAGGTCATTGGTTCGAATAAAAAGGGGAGAAGATACTATTGTTCTCAGACATTTGTTTTGAATAATTTGTATCCTATTTATTTGCAGATCTGTGGCTGTACCCCATACCACCATGCCATATTGCCAAATGGGTGCTATTATTTGCGTGTATATTATTTTTTTATTATTTAGGGAAAGTTTATTGCTGGTTAGAAGCCATTTATATTTGTCCAGTTTCTTTTTAATTATGGAACATGTAACCGAGATATGCTTAGAAAAGGTGAGTTTTCTGTCTAAATGAAGGCCTAAATACTTGACTATTGGATTTTGAGGAATCTGCACACCGCTGAAGGTTACAGTGGGACAGGTGCCCTCTTTGAGGGTGAAGGTCATGTGGTTGGATTTGGAGCTGTTAATTAATATTTTCCATTTCGTACACCATCTGTTTATTAGATCCAATTGTCTTTGTGTCCTGATCGAAGCACTTTCCAAGTGAGAGTCAGAGAATATAATTGCAGTGTCGTCTGCAAAGGTAGCTGTGAGGGAAGACGAAGTATTTGTCGTAGGCATATCAGAAGTGTATATGGTGTATAGCATGGGGCCTAAGACGCTGCCCTGCGGGACTCCTGCTTGGATATTTCTGATTGAAGAGAATGTTCCTTTGTCGGCTATGGAGAATTTCCTGTTTTCTAGGTAGGAACGAAAGATTTTGTAAAGGGATGTGGAGAGACACTCACTTAGTTTGTAAAGTAGGCCTTCCAACCAGACCCTGTCGAAAGCCTGTTGGACATCTAGGAAGACCGCCGAGGAGTAGTTATTCCTATCAAAGGAACGTAAAATGAAATCGACAATTCTGTGAGCTTGTTCTGGTGTTCCATGACCACGTCGAAAGCCGAATTGATGATTTGGAATAATTCCACTATCACTAATTTCATTTAGGGCTCTAGCATATAATATTTTTTCAAAAACTTTGGACATGGTAGGGAGGAGGCTAATTGGGCGATAAGAGTCGGGGCTGCTAGTTGGCTTATTAGGCTTAAGGATCATGGTGATATGGGCGTACTTCCATTGCGTAGGAAAATAGGAGAGTCTAAGCATGACATTGAACAAGACCGCCATGTATAATTTTGCTTTTATTGGTAGGGCTTTAAGAGCACGCCCATCTATATGGTCATGGCCAGGGGCTTTTTTGTTCTTTAGGGATTTTATTATTCGGCAGACTTCTTGGTATGTAGCGTGCCTTATTGGTCTGTTGGGGCCGATTGAAGGGTGTTCGTGTGAAGAAGAGCGAACACTGTCTAGGATCTGGGCAGTGCTTTCGTCATCTGGAATGTTGTGAGGAGTGAATCTTTTTTCAATATTGTTAGCGAAGCTTTCTACAATTTCCCTAAGGGAGCGGCACCAGATGCCATGTTCATTGACTATTGAGTGGCAAGGAAGTGTTTGTTTTTTAATACTGTTGGTGATTTTCCATAGGCTGTATCCCGAGCTTTTATATATATCAGCATGTGTTAGCTTGTTGTCGTAGTATTGTTTTCGTACTTGGTTTAATTTCCTACGCAGTTTATGAGTGAGAAATTGCCAGTTGGCAAAGGCTTGGGGGGATCTAGAGCGTATATAAATTTTTCTTGCTGTCCTTTTTTGAGAGATAATCCTGCGAATTTCTGGATTGAGATAGTTAGGAGAATTTACTAAGCTGTGACGATTAGTAGTATTAGAGGGAATGGTTGAGGTTTCCGCAGAGTGTTGTATTAATTCAGTGAATTTAGATAGGGCGTAATCAATATCTTCTTTGGTGCGCAGTTCTATATTTAGATATATTCTATCCTCTATTTTTTTTCGAAATAATTTTAGGTCAGTATTACGTGTTATGAGCATTTTTCTAGGGGGTACTGTGTTAGCTAGGACTCCTATTTTTATTAGCAAGGGTAGGTGATCACTATTTAGTTCAATTAATCTTTTTATTACGAGTTCATTGGTAGGGATTCCTTGATATATAGCGAAATCTATGATAGAGGGGGTGGCATGGCTAGCAGGGTAGTGTGTGGGCTGGCCTGGAGAGAGAACTTCCATGCAATTTGAATTTAATATAATATTAGCTAAGCAAGTACCTCTTGGACAAGCTCTAGAGCTGCCCCAGAGTCGATTTTTAGCATTCCAGTCCCCGACCACTAGAAATTTTTGACCTAGGCTGCAGAGGTATTCTGAGAAAACTGTTTCTCTAATTGGAGCAGAAGGGGGACAGTAGACAGCTGCAATACATATATATCCTATATTAGTGCTTACTGTTATTGAGACTGAATGTATTAAGTTATTTGATATTTCCTGATGAGATTGATGTATTATTTTGTTATGGATGAGTACGGCAGCACCACCAGTGTGGGAATTCCCACCAGGAGAATTTGCAAAATAGGCATTATAGCCTTGTATTTTTATGTGATTTTGCGTGCGAGATGTTGCATGGGTTTCGCAAATAAGCATTATGTCAATGTGATGCATACGCATGAAGGCTTCTAGTTCTCTAATTTTTCTTGAAACGCCATTGGCATTCCAAGAAGCAATACTCAGTCCTATTGTGCTAGCCATTGTTCTTGTTATTTTGATTAGTTATTCTATTTAGATTATGTATTTTAGGGGTAGGGGCGAATGACACTGTACATTTGCTTGGTGCAATATGAAGTGGCCCATTTTTAGGTTCAATAATTTGTGAGATTTTTTCGAGAAGGACATTTTGGGAGGAGGCTAAATTTTTAATAATTGTCATGATTTCACTTAGGTTAGGCTCAGTGCTGTTGCCAGCTGTACTCATGGTTGGTTCTGATAAGGAAGCATTTTGGGGGGTATTATTATCAGTATAGTAGGCATGGCTGCTGTAGCTAGCATGGCTTGTGTAGTTATTATTAGAGAGTGCTCCTGGGGGTTGAGTGCTAAATCTAGGTCTTTTTGTTGGCATGACTTTGTTGAGATGGTTTCCTGAATGAGAAGCAGAATAAGTTGTATCATTTATGCCGTTTCTAATCAGGGACTGAGTTGAACTAACTGAGGTTAAATTGTTTGAGGCTGAGCGTATTTGTTTATAGACTGGACAGCCGTGAAAATTGGCTGTGTGAGGTCCACAGCATAAGGCACATTTTGGTGGAAGATTTGGGGAGATTTCGCAGTCATAGGAGAAGTGAAGCCCCGCGCACTTAACACATCTCGGTTGTTTGCGGCAGAATTTCGTGGAGTGACCATATTCTTGGCAACGAAAGCATTGCATAATATGACGCTTGGGATTTGGAGTGCTAATAGTGACCAGCTGCCTGCAGATACTTTTGATTTTAAAGACCTCACAGTTATTAGATGCTTGCTTTATATTAATGAAGAAGGTGCTTGTTAATTGTGAAGCTTGATTTTTGTCATTTATTTTTAGTGGAGTATATAGATTTTTTACTTCATGCCCTTTAGCTGCTAGCTCATTTTGTATTTCTGTTTTGTTTGTGGTAGGGTGAAGGCCCTGAATTACAAACTTAAAGGTTTTATCTTCCTTGCACTGGAAGGTGTAGTATTCAATCTTATTTTTGTCGAGTACCTCTAAAACTAGTTTATAGACTACGGAGTCGGAGCAAGTGATTCTATATTTATTTTCTTTTAGATGCCCTATTATTTTAATAAGATAGCTGTTGGGGGTTGGGCAAACTCTGTTAAGGAGA
The DNA here is from genome assembly GCF_003285725.1 of Scaptodrosophila lebanonensis. Lineage (NCBI taxonomy): Eukaryota > Metazoa > Arthropoda > Insecta > Diptera > Drosophilidae > Scaptodrosophila > Scaptodrosophila lebanonensis. The sequence goes on from NW_022060756.1 coordinate 46,554, forward strand.
GGGAATAGGTCTGGTAGACCAAGCTTGGAGTTGAGTGTTATAAAGACGGGAGGTGGTTTAGGGGTCTTTTCAGTGTTTTCCAATGGCCTAGTCTTGGATTGAGTTTGCTTATCTGTTGGAGCAATTGTTTTGTGGGTATTATTTGTATTGGGGTTTGCTTGCTTCTTATTTCGTTTTGGTGAAGGGGAGGGGGGATCAGAGGAGTCAGTTACAACTTCCAAGTCTGAGCTGTCTACATCCCTTTCGTTATTAGCCTCATGAAGTAGTGCAGCAATGTTGGGATCAATTTCAGAATCATCACTATCAGAGCCCAATAGCTCTGCAAATCGCCTTCGCATTCTTCTAGGGGTGAGAGTGGGAGGGGTATGACCAGGTTTTGGGGCTGATGCCCCCTTAAGTGGGTTGGCCATCCCACGCTAAAGAATTGTCTTTGTCTATGTATTTATTTAGTGTGGGCAGTGAGCTAAGATTAGTTTAAGGTATGTTTTTGCTAGTTCTAATTTGTAACTAAAGTTTAGTGTAGGTCTACGTATAGTTTATTAAGGCATTTTATTAGGATATAGTGTTATATTGTATAGAAGTTGTAGGCAAGTGACTATCATTGGTAGATTAATAGATGATCTAGCAAACAGGAAAGTTGTTGTAATATAAGCAGTTGACTGGCTCGGCTTTAAGGACTAATAAGTGTTATTACTTTACTATTAGGGGGTGTTTATAATGTAGTATAAATAAATTGGAACAGACTCACCAGGAATTTTATGGATAATCTTGTCTTGGTTTTTTGAAAAAGCTATATTTTTGGAAGGGGCTAACCAATATTGGGCAGGTGGGTGGTTTGAAAAAATTATTAATATTAATATATGTTTAGATATAAGTGAGCATAATAAATAGAGAGGATTTATTTGCGTGCGTTATTGTCTAGGTAAAACAATTTTGTGTTGAGCATTACTTAAGGTTAAATTAATATTATAGACTTATTTTTTGAGCAGCAGATTAAGGGAGGGGGGGCGTATTTACATCCGATTACTGCATTGTAAACATACAGTGGGTAAATATAATGTAAATATCAGAGAAAAATAAGCGGACAACGGACACGCGACAAAGTGATAAAGGACAGAGTGAAGGAAAGTATATTAACGGACGCTATATAAATGACGCTGTCGCCCTTGTTGCCAACGCCAGCCAAGCCAATGCCAATTTCAGTGTATGATTTTTTATATACATATGTATTATTAATTTATTTAAATGAACAAAATTCCCTATTTTATTTATTAAAATTCTTTAGCTATGGCAGATGGTAAGTATAATTGATTTAATTTTGATTTATTTCAGCTAATATGTATGCGCATTATTATATTTATATATATGCATGTATGTATGAGTGTGTGTATGCATGCAGACCGGCAGGACAGCCGGCTCGACACACATACACACACACACACACAATTTAACAATGGAAAAATATTAATTAAACAATTTAAGTCAGAACAGACTCACCGATATAATTGAGAAGCAGTAATTAATTTAATAATTCACTGCTAGAAATATTCAAATATTTATTAAACTGTATTTATTTCGCAAATTTGCGACACATTAACACATTGGCATATTGACATTATTGTCGTTGCATATATTTATGAACACTATTAATTATATTATTTATATTTGTTTGGCACTGGCAGCCCAATTATATATTACATTTGAAGCGCGCGCGGAGCTGATGCGTGTTTAAACATATGGGAGAGCTAATTGAGACTGATTTTAATAAATGAGAAACAAAAGGAATGTAGCAGAGGCAAAGGCAAAGGCAGAGGCAGAGAGCAGCAGCAGCAGCATCAGCAGCAGCAGCAGAGAGCATATTTCTATTATGAGGGACTGAAATAGCTGAAAGAATGTATGCGCTATTGGTGTGAGCAGGTAAAAAGACAAACAAAACAAAACCATAATGAAGAGATCGTTTTTTAATATGCTTGAATATGTGTAATGGTAGACATCAGTATAAATGGTGTGTGCTGCAATTGCCGATTACTGCATTGTAAACATACAGTGGGTAAATATAATGTAAATATCAGAGAAAAATAAGCGGACAACGGACACGCGACAAAGTGATAAAGGACAGAGTGAAGGAAAGTATATTAACGGACGCTATATAAATGACGCTGTCGCCCTTGTTGCCAACGCCAGCCAAGCCAATGCCAATTTCAGTGTATGATTTTTTATATACATATGTATTATTAATTTATTTAAATGAACAAAATTCCCTATTTTATTTATTAAAATTCTTTAGCTATGGCAGATGGTAAGTATAATTGATTTAATTTTGATTTATTTCAGCTAATATGTATGCGCATTATTATATTTATATATATGCATGTATGTATGAGTGTGTGTATGCATGCAGACCGGCAGGACAGCCGGCTCGACACACATACACACACACACACACAATTTAACAATGGAAAAATATTAATTAAACAATTTAAGTCAGAACAGACTCACCGATATAATTGAGAAGCAGTAATTAATTTAATAATTCACTGCTAGAAATATTCAAATATTTATTAAACTGTATTTATTTCGCAAATTTGCGACACATTAACACATTGGCATATTGACATTATTGTCGTTGCATATATTTATGAACACTATTAATTATATTATTTATATTTGTTTGGCACTGGCAGCCCAATTATATATTACATTTGAAGCGCGCGCGGAGCTGATGCGTGTTTAAACATATGGGAGAGCTAATTGAGACTGATTTTAATAAATGAGAAACAAAAGGAATGTAGCAGAGGCAAAGGCAAAGGCAGAGGCAGAGGCAGAGGCAGAGGCAGAGGCAGAGAGCAGCAGCAGCAGCATCAGCAGCAGCAGCAGAGAGCATATTTCTATTATGAGGGACTGAAATAGCTGAAAGAATGTATGCGCTATTGGTGTGAGCAGGTAAAAAGACAAACAAAACAAAACCATAATGAAGAGATCGTTTTTTAATATGCTTGAATATGTGTAATGGTAGACATCAGTATAAATGGTGTGTGCTGCAATTGCCGATTACTGCATTGTAAACATACAGTGGGTAAATATAATGTAAATATCAGAGAAAAATAAGCGGACAACGGACACGCGACAAAGTGATAAAGGACAGAGTGAAGGAAAGTATATTAACGGACGCTATATAAATGACGCTGTCGCCCTTGTTGCCAACGCCAGCCAAGCCAATGCCAATTTCAGTGTATGATTTTTTATATACATATGTATTATTAATTTATTTAAATGAACAAAATTCCCTATTTTATTTATTAAAATTCTTTAGCTATGGCAGATGGTAAGTATAATTGATTTAATTTTGATTTATTTCAGCTAATATGTATGCGCATTATTATATTTATATATATGCATGTATGTATGAGTGTGTGTATGCATGCAGACCGGCAGGACAGCCGGCTCGACACACATACACACACACACACACAATTTAACAATGGAAAAATATTAATTAAACAATTTAAGTCAGAACAGACTCACCGATATAATTGAGAAGCAGTAATTAATTTAATAATTCACTGCTAGAAATATTCAAATATTTATTAAACTGTATTTATTTCGCAAATTTGCGACACATTAACACATTGGCATATTGACATTATTGTCGTTGCATATATTTATGAACACTATTAATTATATTATTTATATTTGTTTGGCACTGGCAGCCCAATTATATATTACATTTGAAGCGCGCGCGGAGCTGATTTTTTTTTTTTTTTCTTGGTTTCGGGTGCCCATTCGGATGGTTATCGCGGCATGTAGCTCTTAGCTTGAGCTTTATCCGTCGGTTGCAGGAGAACAATCACGGGTTTAGTAACATGAGACCCACTTCTTCCCCATAAGCCTGGTGTTAGGATCAGGTTTTGGAGTGCATCGGGTCAGCACGTGGGTATTTCAGGCAGCATTGGGAAGGCTAGAGGCCAGATCAGCCATACCGCCGCACTGATGCTTGGGCAGCAGAGCAGTGTTTTAGTATGGCTTCCTTGGTCTAACTATTTTTATTTTAATGCTTATTTCAGGTAGGGTGGATTTTTGGGTGTCACTGGTTATTTTGATTGGGTTAGTGGCATAGGAATGTGGCTCTAGGCCTCTCATTATGATTTATTTCAGATAGGTTGAGATTAGGCAATGGCCAGCAATCACTGAGTTTTAATAGTTGCTAGTTTTGCAACAGATTGTGTTCAGAGTTGAACGTAAGTTTATTCAAAGTAAATATTTAATGTAGTCAGTTGTGTTTTTTAGGCATCAATGTTATTTATTACAGTAATTCAGTTGGCTTATTACAGTATTCATTTAGTTTATTTCATTTTTCACTAGGACTTAGTCCTTTGTTTAATACGACCAACTTGCATATTTCAGCCCTTTAAGACCAAAGTACACAAGTGGTAATGATGTATTAGTGTAAGGGAAATAGGGCGGAAGGGAAGGAGCTATCTCTTTGAGAAGCTCTGTCCCGTAGGCCAGAGCTTCCCAATGGGATTGATAGTTAGTATAAAATGCTATCTGCTAGTGTCCTATACCTCATATGGGATAGGATCAACAGCAGGTTAGCATTTGGCAGCAGAGGATTTATTTCGGATGGAAGGGTGACTCTAAGAGAGTTCTATTGTTTATACTGAGAATTTCTCAGTTAGGGGGTTTTTATATAGGTTTATAGGAGTGGGGGAGGTGGGTTAAATATTTATTTTACATGCACGCAGACATGTATGTTACTTATAATCTGCAAGAGTCACGATTACCACAACATAAGCATATGTTGCATTAATGGGAATCACGACAGCCTAGAGAATACAATTAGAGTTATAATTATATTTTCTTATATTTATATTTATACAGCTTAGTTTTTATTGATTCTTAATGATATTCTTAATTAAACTGAAGCAGGGTTCCCATTGACGGATTCTTCCGGGATAGTTTTCCGATCCAAGGTCATGGCGTGGTATTAGAGCATAGATCCAATAGCAGATAGCAGCATCGGGTCATGTTTTATTTCCTTGATTGGACACAATACGTGAACATGGCTTTGTATTTGTGCATAAATCCAAAAGCAGTTAGCAGGATCAGGTCTGTTAGAAACATAGATGCCATGTTTATTTCCATGATTGCATAGGCTAGAATCGGATGGCAACGTCAGCTCTAATAGACACAATAATTGCCATGTTTATTTCCTTATTTGGACACTGTGGAGAGCAGAAAAATAATTATTATATTGGGTATTTGTTTTTTGCTAATTTAGTTAGTAATTAGTATTATTTGGCCATGTATGTTATTATAAAATAGGCAAGTTGTCCTGCTATGAGTATGTGCATTCCAGATTATGTTGTCTCCTTTTGAGAGAGTTTTGAGTGAGTTGTTGATAGAAATTATTTGAATGCGATAAAGTTATTTTAATTTTGTAATTTGGGTACAGGGGTAACTTGAAAAACAGAAGCTAATTGAACAATTTGGAGTGTAATTATTTTAGTTTATTTAAAGGAAGTCAGAGCAACTCCTGAGGGTGAACAAAATGATGTATAAAATTAGATATAATTGAATCGATTCTTTTTAAGGCTAGATGGACAGGGAGCACTCAGTAAAGCATTTATGAATGCAGAGAAAGTAAGGCTTTTATTCTTTGTTAATATTAATATTCTTTTATTTAATTGATAATTTAATTTAGTGGTACAGATGCCACAGGAGTAATAGTGAATTAGGTAGTATGAATAGTTTAAGGTGTTTTTATGTTTATTTCAAGATTGGATTTTAAGAGAGTCAAGTGACTCCCGGTGGCATTGTACAAAAACAGATGTCGTTAGATTATGGCTAGGTGTATCTATCTGGGCTAAATGGCCGTGCTTTTGTTAGTTAATTAGTACATTAGTTATAATTGTTATTGTATTGATAATTGAGTAGAAGTTTTAGAGGCATCCTTCTGAAGTAGTTTTCCGATCCTTGGTTGGACAATTTATTGTAATTGCGATTGCAATATATGATGAAGTAGGAGAGGTTTAAGAGGCATCCTTCTGAAGTAATTTTCCGATCCGTGAACATGGCTTTGTATTAGAGCATAAATCCAAAGCAGTTAGCAGCATCAGGACTGCTAGAAACCATTAATGTCATGTTTATTTCCAAGATTGAACACTGAGGGAGAAAGAATAATTAGTTCAGGTATTTATAGGTAGTTTGATGTAATTAGTATTTTGTTTTAATTTTAATTGGCCATGGGTGACACAGTGCAATAGGATTATTTGTTGCTGTGTAAATGCCTCGCTTTGGGTTTATGGATTGGGAAAGGGTCTCTGAAAAGCTGCTAAGTTGAGACTTTTATATTTATCAGGTTTATGATTCTTATAAAGTTCAGAGGCTTTAATTTCTAAGTGCAGTCCTCCCAGGAGGCGACAGAATTAATCAAAAATATTTAAGCGGCAGACTCGCGCCGGAGCATCCCTGTTCAGAGCGTTTACTCTTTGCAAGGAAGCCTCAGATTTGGTATAGCCAGAGGCTAAATATCATCATAGGCATGTTACCCCAACACGAATATGTGCATTCAGGATTCTGCTGTCGCGTCCTGAGAGAGCTATGAGAAGGAGATACTAGAATACAGAAGAGTATACTTTTGTACATTTGCTATAGTTAGATTATTGGTTATAATTAAATTTCAATTAAGTAATTTGGGTGCCAGGGTAACTTGGTAAGAAGTTAATTAATTTAGAGTATTTTATTTTATTTTGGGTTGGATTAGAGGGAGTCGAAGTGACTCCTGAAGGCGTTGTACAAAAGCAGATTTAGTAGGGTTGTTACTTTGTGTATATAATTTAGGCTGTGCACTCTCATGCCCATGGCCATGCTTGGGTTATTTAATTTAGTAATTTGGTTGTAATTAATGTTATATTGTATAATAGAGGAGGGAGAGTTTGGAAGGCGTTCTTCTGGAATAGTTTTTCGATTCAGTGTCTTAACGTCATATTGGAGCTTATGACTAGAATCGAATGGCAACGTCAGCTCTAATAGGACCCATAACTTCCATGTTTATTCATTAATTGGACATGAAGTAGTTTTCCGATCCTTGGTTGGACAATTAATCGTAATTGTGATTGCATTATATGATGAAGTGGGAGAGGTTTATTGGAGACATCCTTCTGAAGTAGTTTTCCGAACCGAGAACATGGCTTGTATTAGAGAATAAATCCAAATCAGTTAGCAGCATCAGGACTGCTAGAATCCATAAATGCCATGTTTATTTCTATGACTTAACAGGCTAGCATTAAATGGCAACGTCAGCTCCAGTAGACATCAAAACTGTCATGTTTATTTCACAAGTTGGACACTGTGGAAGGGAGAAAAAGAATTATTAGTTTGGGTATTTGTATTTTGTTTATGTTTAATATAGTTAGTAATTAACATTATTTGGCCATAAGTATTACTATCATCATAGGCATGTTGCCCTGCTAAGAGTGCATTAAGGGTTATGTTGTCACCTTTTGAGAGGGCAAATAATAGAACACTTTGATTGCAATAGTGTTAATTTAATCCTGTAATTTAGGTACAGGTGTAACTTGAAAAACAGAAGCTAACTGAACAATTTGGAGTGTAATTATTTTAGTTTATTTAAAGGAAGTCAGAGCAACTCCTGAAGGTGAACAAAATGATGTATAAAATTAGATATAATTGAATCGATTCTTTTTAAGGCTAGATGGACAGGGAGCACTCAGTAAAGCATTTATGAATGCAGAGAAAGTGAGGCTTTTATTCTTTGTTAATATTAATATTCTTTTATTTAATTGATAATTTAATTTAGTGGTACAGATGCCACAGGAGTAATAGTGAATTAGGTAGTATGAATAGTTTAAGGTGTTTTTATGTTTATTTCAAGATTGGATTTTAAGGGAGTCAAGTGACTCCCGGTGGCATTGTACAAAAAACAGATATCGTTAGATTATGGTTAGGTGTATCAGTCTGGGCTAAATGGCCGTGCTTTAGTTAGTTAATTAGTACATTAGTTATAATTGTTATTGTATTGATAATTGAGTAGAAGTTTTTTGGAGGCATCCTTCTGAAGTAGTTTTCCGATCCTTGGTTGGACAATTAATTGTAATTGCGATTGCAATATATGATGAAGTAGGAGAGGTTTAAGAGGCATCCTTCTGAAGTAATTTTCCGATCCGTGAACATGGCTTTGTATTAGAGCGTAAATCCAGAGCAGTTAGCAGCATCAGGACTGCTAGAATCCATTAATACCATGTTTATTTCCAAGATTGAACACTGGGGGAGAAATAATAATTAGTTCAGGTATTTATAGGTAGTTTGATGTAATTAGTATTTTGTTTTAATTGGCCATGGGTGACACAGTGCAATAGGATTATTTGTTGCTGTGTAAATGCCTCGCTTTGGGTTTATGGACTGGGAAAGGGTCTCTGAAAAGCTGCTAAGTTGAGACTTTTATGTTTATCAGGTTTATGATTCTTATAAAATTCAGAGGCTTTAATTTCTAAGTGCAGTCCTCCCAGGAGGCGACAGAATTAATCAAAAATATTTAAGCGGCAGACTCGCGCCGGAGCATCCCTGTTCAGAGCGTTTACTCTTTGCAAGGAAGCCTCAGATTTGGTATAGCCAGAGGCTAAATATCATCATAGGCATGTTACCCCAACACGAATATGTGCATTCAGGATTCTGCTGTCGCGTCCTGAGAGAGCTATGAGAAGGAGATACTAGAATACAGAAGAGTATACTTTTGTACATTTGCTATAATTAGATTATTGGTTATAATTAAATTTCAATTAAGTAATTTGGGTGCCAGGGTAACTTGGTAAGAAGTTAATTAATTTAGAGTATTTTATTTTAGGTTGGATTGGAGGGAGTCGAAGTGACTCCTGAAGGCATTGTACAAAGCAGATTTAGTAGGGTTATTACTTTGTGTATATAATTTAGGCTGTGCACTCTTATGCCCATGGCCATGCTTGGGTTATTTAATTTAGTAATTTGATTGTAATTAATGTTTTATTGTATAATAGAGGAGGGAGAGTTTGGAAGGCGTTCTTCTGGAATAGTTTTTCGATTCGGTGTCTTAACGTCATATTGGAGCTTATGACTAGAATCGAATGGCAACGTCAGCTCTAATAGGACCCATAACTTCCATGTTTATTCATTAATTGGACATGAAGTAGTTTTCCGATCCTTGGTTGGACAATTAATCGTAATTGTGATTGCATTATATGATGAAGTGGGAGAGGTTTATTGGAGACATCCTTCTGAAGTAGTTTTCCGAACCGAGAACATGGCTTGTATTAGAGAATAAATCCAAATCAGTTAGCAGCATCAGGACTGCTAGAATCCATAAATGCCATGTTTATTTCTATGACTTAACAGGCTAGCATTAAATGGCAACGTCAGCTCCAGTAGACATCAAAACTGTCATGTTTATTTCACAAGTTGGACACTGTGGAAGGGAGAAAAAGAATTATTAGTTTGGGTATTTGTATTTTGTTTATGTTTAATATAGTTAGTAATTAACATTATTTGGCCATAAGTATTACTATCATCATAGGCATGTTGCCCTGCTAAGAGTGCATTAAGGGTTATGTTGTCACCTTTTGAGAGGGCAAATAATAGAACACTTTGATTGCAATAGTGTTAATTTAATCCTGTAATTTAGGTACAGGTGTAACTTGAAAAACAGGAGCTAACTGAACAATTTGGAGTGTAATTATTTTAGTTTATTTAAAGGAAGTCAGAGCAACTCCTGAAGGTGAACAAAATGATGTATAAAATTAGATATAATTGAATCGATTCTTTTTAAGGCTAGATGGACAGGGAGCACTCAGTAAAGCATTTATGAATGCAGAGAAAGTGAGGCTTTTATTCTTTGTTAATATTAATATTCTTTTATTTAATTGATAATTTAATTTAGTGGTACAGATGCCACAGGAGTAATAGTGAATTAGGTAGTATGAATAGTTTAAGGTGTTTTTATGTTTATTTCAAGATTGGATTTTAAGGGAGTCAAGTGACTCCCGGTGGCATTGTACAAAAAACAGATATCGTTAGATTATGGCTAGGTGTATCAGTCTGGGCTAAATGGCCGTGCTTTAGTTAGTTAATTAGTACATTAGTTATAATTGTTATTGTATTGATAATTGAGTAGAAGTTTTTTGGAGGCATCCTTCTGAAGTAGTTTTCCGATCCTTGGTTGGACAATTAATTGTAATTGCGATTGCAATATATGATGAAGTAGGAGAGGTTTAAGAGGCATCCTTCTGAAGTAATTTTCCGATCCTTGGCTGGACAATTAATTGTAATTGCGATTGCATTATATGATGAAGTAGGAGAGGTTTAAGAGGCATCCTTCTGAAGTAATTTTCCGATCCGTGAACATGACTTTGTATTAGAGCATAAATCCAAAGCAGTTAGCAGCATCAGGACTGCTAGAATTCATTAATGCCATGTTTATTTCCAAGATTGAACACTGAGGGAGAAAGAATAATTAGTTCAGGTATTTATAGGTAGTTTGATGTAATTAGTATTTTGTTTTAATTGGCCATGGGTGACACAGTGCAATAGGATTATTTGTTGCTGTGTAAATGCCTCGCTTTGGGTTTGTGGACTGGGAAAGGGTCTCTGAAAAGCTGCTAAGTTGAGACTTTTATATTTATCAGGTTTATGATTCTTATAAAATTCAGAGGCTTTAATTTTTAAGTGCAGTCCTCCCAGGAGGCGACAGAATTAATCAAAAATATTTAAGCAGCAGACTCGCGCCGGAGCATCCCTGTTCAGAGCGTTTACTCTTTGCAAGGAAGCCTCAGATTTGGTATAGCCAGAGGCTAAATATCATCATAGGCATGTTACCCCAACACGAATATGTGCATTCAGGATTCTGCTGTCGCGTCCTGAGAGAGCTATAAGAAGGAGATACTAGAATACAGTAAAGTATACTTTTGTACTTTTGCTATAGTTAGATATTAGTTAATTAAATTTAAATTAAGTAATTTGGGTGCCAGGGTAACTTGGTAAGAAGTTAATTAATTTAGAGTATTTTATTTTAAGTTGGATTAGAGGGAGTCGAAGTGACTCCTGAAGGCATTGTACAAAAGCAGATTTATTAGGGTTATTACTTTGTGTATATAATTTAGGCTGTGCACTCTCATGCCCATGGCCATGCTTGGGTTATTTAATTTAGTAATTTGATTGTAATTAATGTTTTATTGTATAATAGAGGAGGGAGAGTTTGGAAGGCGTTCTTCTGGAATAGTTTTTTGATTCAGTGTCTTAACGTCGTATTGGAGCTTATGACTAGAATCGAATGGCAACGTCAGCTATAATAGGACCCATAACTTCCATGTTTATACATTAATTGGACATGAAGTAGTTTTCCGATCCTTGGTTGGATAATTAATTATAATTGCGATTGCATTATATGATGAAGTAGGAGAGATTTAAGAGGCATCCTTCTGAAGTAATTTTCCAATCCATGAACATGGCTTTGTATTAGAGTATAAATCCAGAGCAGTTAGCAGCATCAGGACTGCTAGAATCCATTAATGCCATGTTTATTTCCAAGATTGAAAAAGTGTTTATTCTATAATTGGACATGGGGTATTTTTCCGATCCTTAGTTGGACAGCCAACTGTAATTGTATAATAAGATGAAGCAGGAGAGGCCTTGGAGGCATTCCACTGAAGTAGTTTTCCGATCAAAGAACATGGCTTTGTATTAGAGCATAAGTCCAAATCAGTTAGTAGCATAAGGACTGCTAGAATCCATAATTGCCATGTTTATTTCCATGATTAAACAGGCCGTAATCGAATGGCAACGTCAGCTCTAATAGACACCATAATTGCCATGCCCATTTCCTTAATTGGACACTGTGGAAGGGAGAAAAAATAATTATTATATTGGGTATTTGTTTTTTGTTTAATTTAGTTAATAATTAGTATTGTTTGGCCATATATGTTATTATCAAAATAGGCATGTGAATTCAGGAATATGTTGTCACCTTTTGAAAGAGATTTTAATAGAAGTTATTTGAATGCGATAAAGTTATTTCAATTCTGTAATTTGAGTAAAGGGGAACTTGGAAATCAGAGGTAAATTAGGCAACTTGGAAGGTAGTTATTTTAGATTGTTTAATGGAAGTCAGAGTGACTCCTGAAGGTGAACAAAATAAGGTATGAGAGCAGGTTTAATTAAATTGTTGCTTTATAAGGGTAGTTGGACTGAGAGCGCACAGAAGAGAAAGTTAGGCGTTTTTGCTTTATTAATATTAATGTTCTTTTATTTAATTAATAATTTTTAATAAATAATATTTTAATAAATCAGATTACGCAATAGTAATAGTGAATTAGGTAATATTGATAATTAAGGTGTATTTAGATTTATATTAAGGTAGGAATAGAGGGAGTCAAGTGACTCCCGATGGAAATGTACAAAAAAAAAATCTTTAGATTATGTCTAAGTGAATCTAGGCTAAATGGCCGTGCTTAAGTTAGTTAATTAGTACATTAGTTAATTGTTATTGTGTTGTATAATTGAATAGGAGGAATTTTGGAGGCATCCTTCTGCAGTAGTTTTCCGATCCATGGAAATGGCTTTGTATTAGAGCATGAATCCAAAGGCAGTTAGCAGCAGTTTGTCTGCTAGAAGCAATAAGTGCTATGTCCATTGCCATGATTGAACAGGCTAGAATTGAATGGCAACGTCAGCTCTAATAGACACCAAAATTGCCATGTTTATTTCGTAAGTTGGACACACGAGGGGTAAGTAGTAGCATCAGGCCTGACAGAGACAAAACAGGGCATACTTTATTCCATTGATGAACTCTGTTGGGAGAGAAAGGAAAGAAGAGCAATTAGTGTGGGTATTAATGATTTGTTTATGTTGTTAGTTTGCCCATAGAAATGGCGCATCTAAGGCGTTTGTATCAGCTTATTATGCAATTGGAGCTTGCTTTGGGACATTGGACCGAGAAAAAGGTCTCTGGAAATTGTAAATTAATTGATATTTGGTTAACTACTGTTAGTTGTAGGGGACTGGAGATTTAACACCGCAGTCCTCTTAATAGCAGTAGGGGAAAAATAGGTGTGTTTTATATTTTAATTTTTGTTTTAAGCGGCAGAATCGCTTTGAGAATAACTAGGTAAGAGGATTTGTGCTTGGTTAGGATGCCTCAGATTTGGTTTAGCCGCTGGCTAGTTATCATCATAGGCATACTTGTTTTGACCCTATTTTGTGGCTTTCTTTTTGAGTAATCCCATATTGGGAGATGTTTTTGGAGGAAGGGAGGTTGATCTGCTGTGATTTAAGTTATTGAAATAAATTATTAGAAGATTAGGTAGGGAATTTAATTTTGCTTTAATTTAGCTTGTGTAACTGGGGGCAACAAAGCCTAAGTTGCACTATTTAGTTGTTAGTAATTGATCTTTTGGGGCTGTATCCTGTTTTTGTGGTAAGACCCAGTGTATCATGCTCGTCCAGGCTTAGTTCAGTTGCATGCATGGTACGTCCTTTTTATTTGCTCAATGCTGCAATATATGAAGAGAAATGATTATCTTGGCCATGTATTTGGTTTGCGAATGTGTAAGTCAGTTGGATACCATCTACGCACTCTACGAAGGATAGTGTTGTTAGCCGGAGCCAGTTTTACTGACAGGGGGTTAGTGTGTTTAAGGAGACGATCATTGTGTCTACTACCATGCAGGTTAATGATTTCCCATAGGAATGGGATGCCTAGGTTTCTATGTAGGTCATTGGTTCGAATAAAAAGGGGAGAAGATACTATTGTTCTCAGACATTTGTTTTGAATAATTTGTATCCTATTTATTTGCAGATCTGTGGCTGTACCCCATACCACCATGCCATATTGCCAAATGGGTGCTATTATTTGCGTGTATATTATTTTTTTATTATTTAGGGAAAGTTTATTGCTGGTTAGAAGCCATTTATATTTGTCCAGTTTCTTTTTAATTATGGAACATGTAACCGAGATATGCTTAGAAAAGGTGAGTTTTCTGTCTAAATGAAGGCCTAAATACTTGACTATTGGATTTTGAGGAATCTGCACACCGCTGAAGGTTACAGTGGGACAGGTGCCCTCTTTGAGGGTGAAGGTCATGTGGTTGGATTTGGAGCTGTTAATTAATATTTTCCATTTCGTACACCATCTGTTTATTAGATCCAATTGTCTTTGTGTCCTGATCGAAGCACTTTCCAAGTGAGAGTCAGAGAATATAATTGCAGTGTCGTCTGCAAAGGTAGCTGTGAGGGAAGACGAAGTATTTGTCGTAGGCATATCAGAAGTGTATATGGTGTATAGCATGGGGCCTAAGACGCTGCCCTGCGGGACTCCTGCTTGGATATTTCTGATTGAAGAGAATGTTCCTTTGTCGGCTATGGAGAATTTCCTGTTTTCTAGGTAGGAACGAAAGATTTTGTAAAGGGATGTGGAGAGACACTCACTTAGTTTGTAAAGTAGGCCTTCCAACCAGACCCTGTCGAAAGCCTGTTGGACATCTAGGAAGACCGCCGAGGAGTAGTTATTCCTATCAAAGGAACGTAAAATGAAATCGACAATTCTGTGAGCTTGTTCTGGTGTTCCATGACCACGTCGAAAGCCGAATTGATGATTTGGAATAATTCCACTATCACTAATTTCATTTAGGGCTCTAGCATATAATATTTTTTCAAAAACTTTGGACATGGTAGGGAGGAGGCTAATTGGGCGATAAGAGTCGGGGCTGCTAGTTGGCTTATTAGGCTTAAGGATCATGGTGATATGGGCGTACTTCCATTGCGTAGGAAAATAGGAGAGTCTAAGCATGACATTGAACAAGACCGCCATGTATAATTTTGCTTTTATTGGTAGGGCTTTAAGAGCACGCCCATCTATATGGTCATGGCCAGGGGCTTTTTTGTTCTTTAGGGATTTTATTATTCGGCAGACTTCTTGGTATGTAGCGTGCCTTATTGGTCTGTTGGGGCCGATTGAAGGGTGTTCGTGTGAAGAAGAGCGAACACTGTCTAGGATCTGGGCAGTGCTTTTTTTTTTTTTTTTTTTTTTTTCTTGGTTTCGGGTGCCCATTCGGATGGTTATCGCGGCATGTAACTCTTAGCTTGAGCTTTATCCGTCGGTTGCAGGAGAACAATCACGGGTTTAGTAACATGAGACCCACTTCTTCCCCAAAAGCCTGGTGTTAGGATCAGGTTTTGGAGTGCATCGGGTCAGCACGTGAGTATTTCAGGCAGCACTGGCAGTATGGCTTCCTTGGTCTAACTATTTTTATTTTAATGCTTATTTCAGGTAGGGTAAATTTTTGGGTGTCACTGGTTATTTTGATTGGGTTAGTGGCATAGGAATGTGGCTCTAGGCCTCTCATTATGATTTATTTCAGATAGGTTGAGATTAGGCAATGGCCAGCAATCACTGAGTGTTAATAGTTGCTAGTTTTGCAACTGATTGTGTTCAGAGTTGAACGTAAGTATATTCAAAGTAAATATTTAATGTAGTCAGTTGTGTTTTTTAGGCATCAATGTTATTTATTTCAGTAATTCAGTTGGCTTATTACAGTATTCATTTAGATTATTTCATTTTTCACTAGGACTTAGTCCTTTGTTTAATACGACTAACTTGCATATTTCAGCCTTTTAAGACCAAAGTACACAAGTGGTAATAATGTATTAGTGTAAGGGAAATAAGGCGGAAGGGAGGAGCTATCTCTTTGAGAAACTCTGTCCCGTAGGCCAGAGTTTCTCAAAGGAATTGTTAGTTAGTTTAAAAAATGCTATCCGCTAGTGTTCTATACCTCACATGGGCTAGGAGCAACAGCAGGTTAGCATTTGGCAGCACAGGATTTATTTCAGATGGAAGGGTGACTCTAAAAGAGTTCTATTGTTTATACTGGGAATTTCTCAGTTAGGAGGTTTTTATATAGGTTTTTAGGAGTGTGGGAGGGGGGAGGGGGGGGGGGAAGGGTGCATAAGTGCGGATAACCGCATGCATGTTGTATTCCTATCCGTAAGAGTCAAGACCACTACAACACAAACACATGTTGCAGCATTAGTAATCATGACTCTGACCAATTATATTTCAAAACATTTAAATGGATTTTAGACAGACAGTTCACTGCATTGTAAACATACAGTGGGTAAATATAATGTAAATATCAGAGAAAAATAAGCGGACAACGGACACGCGACAAAGTGATAAAGGACAGAGTGAAGGAAAGTATATTAACGGACGCTATATAAATGACGCTGTCGCCGTCGCAGAGAGCATATTTCTATTATGAGGGACTGAAATAGCTGAAAGAATGTATGCGCTATTGGTGTGAGCAGGTAAAAAGACAAACAAAACAAAACCATAATGAAGAGATCGTTTTTTAATATGCTTGAATATGTGTAATGGTAGACATCAGTATAAATGGTGTGTGCTGCAATTGCCGATTACTGCATTGTAAACATACAGTGGGTAAATATAATGTAAATATCAGAGAAAAATAAGCGGACAACGGACACGCGACAAAGTGATAAAGGACAGAGTGAAGGAAAGTATATTAACGGACGCTATATAAATGACGCTGTCGCCCTTGTTGCCAACGCCAGCCAAGCCAATGCCAATTTCAGTGTATGTATATGTATATGATTTTTTATATACATATGTATTATTAATTTATTTAAATGAACAAAATTCCCTATTTTATTTATTAAAATTCTTTAGCTATGGCAGATGGTAAGTATAATTGATTTAATTTTGATTTATTTCAGCTAATATGTATGCGCATTATTATATTTATATATATGCATGTATGTATGAGTGTGTGTATGCATGCAGACGACCGGCAGGACAGCCGGCTCGACACACATACACACACACACACACACAATTTAACAATGGAAAAATATTAATTAAACAATTTAAGTCAGAACAGACTCAACGATATAATTGAGAAGCAGTAATTAATTTAATAATTCACTGCTAGAAATATTCAAATATTTATTAAACTGTATTTATTTCGCAAATTTGCGACACATTAACACATTGGCATATTGACATTATTGTCGTTGCATATATTTATGAACACTATTAATTATATTATTTATATTTGTTTGGCACTGGCAGCCCAATTATATATTACATTTGAAGCGCGCGCGGAGCTGATGCGTGTTTAAACATATGGGAGAGCTAATTGAGACTGATTTTAATAAATGAGAAACAAAAGGAATGTAGCAGAGGCAAAGGCAAAGGCAGAGGCAGAGAGCAGCAGAGAGCATATTTCTATTATGAGGGACTGAAATAGCTGAAAGAATGTATGCGCTATTGGTGTGAGCAGGTAAAAAGACAAACAAAACAAAACCATAATGAAGAGATCGTTTTTTAATATGCTTGAATATGTGTAATGGTAGACATCAGTATAAATGGTGTGTGCTGCAATTGCCGATTACTGCATTGTAAACATACAGTGGGTAAATATAATGTAAATATCAGAGAAAAATAAGCGGACAACGGACACGCGACAAAGTGATAAAGGACAGAGTGAAGGAAAGTATATTAACGGACGCTATATAAATGACGCTGTCGCCCTTGTTGCCAACGCCAGCCAAGCCAATGCCAATTTCAGTGTATGTATATGTATATGATTTTTTATATACATATGTATTATTAATTTATTTAAATGAACAAAATTCCCTATTTTATTTATTAAAATTCTTTAGCTATGGCAGATGGTAAGTATAATTGATTTAATTTTGATTTATTTCAGCTAATATGTATGCGCATTATTATATTTATATATATGCATGTATGTATGAGTGTGTGTATGCATGCAGACCGGCAGGACAGCCGGCTCGACACACATACACACACACACACACACAATTTAACAATGGAAAAATATTAATTAAACAATTTAAGTCAGAACAGACTCACCGATATAATTGAGAAGCAGTAATTAATTTAATAATTCACTGCTAGAAATATTCAAATATTTATTAAACTATATTTATTTCGCAAATTTGCGACACATTAACACATTGGCATATTGACATTATTGTCGTTGCATATATTTATGAACACTATTAATTATATTATTTATATTTGTTTGGCACTGGCAGCCCAATTATATATTACATTTGAAGCGCGCGCGGAGCTGATGCGTGTTTAAACATATGGGAGAGCTAATTGAGACTGATTTTAATAAATGAGAACCAAAAGGAATGTAGCAGAGGCAAAGGCAAAGGCAGAGGCAGAGAGCAGCAGCATCAGCAGCAGCAGCAGCAGCAGCAGAGAGCATATTTCTATTATGAGGGACTGAAATAGCTGAAAGAATGTATGCGCTATTGGTGTGAGCAGGTAAAAAGACAAACAAAACAAAACCATAATGAAGAGATCGTTTTTTAATATGCTTGAATATGTGTAATGGTAGACATCAGTATAAATGGTGTGTGCTGCAATTGCCGATTACTGCATTGTAAACATACAGTGGGTAAATATAATGTAAATATCAGAGAAAAATAAGCGGACAACGGACACGCGACAAAGTGATAAAGGACAGAGTGAAGGAAAGTATATTAACGGACGCTATATAAATGACGCTGTCGCCCTTGTTGCTAACGCCAGCCAAGCCAATGCCAATTTCAGTGTATGTATATGTATATGATTTTTTATATACATATGTATTATTAATTTATTTAAATGAACAAAATTCCCTATTTTATTTATTAAAATTCTTTAGCTATGGCAGATGGTAAGTATAATTGATTTAATTTTGATTTATTTCAGCTAATATGTATGCGCATTATTATATTTATATATATGCATGTATGTATGAGTGTGTGTATGCATGCAGACCGGCAGGACAGCCGGCTCGACACACATACACACACACACACACACAATTTAACAATGGAAAAATATTAATTAAACAATTTAAGTCAGAACAGACTCACCGATATAATTGAGAAGCAGTAATTAATTTAATAATTCACTGCTAGAAATATTCAAATATTTATTAAACTGTATTTATTTCGCAAATTTGCGACACATTAACACATTGGCATATTGACATTATTGTCGTTGCATATATTTATGAACACTATTAATTATATTATTTATATTTGTTTGGCACTGGCAGCCCAATTATATATTACATTTGAAGCGCGCGCGGAGCTGATGCGTGTTTAAACATATGGGAGAGCTAATTGAGACTGATTTTAATAAATGAGAACCAAAAGGAATGTAGCAGAGGCAAAGGCAAAGGCAGAGGCAGAGAGCAGCAGCATCAGCAGCAGCAGCAGCAGCAGCAGAGAGCATATTTCTATTATGAGGGACTGAAATAGCTGAAAGAATGTATGCGCTATTGGTGTGAGCAGGTAAAAAGACAAACAAAACAAAACCATAATGAAGAGATCGTTTTTTAATATGCTTGAATATGTGTAATGGTAGACATCAGTATAAATGGTGTGTGCTGCAATTGCCGATTACTGCATTGTAAACATACAGTGGGTAAATATAATGTAAATATCAGAGAAAAATAAGCGGACAACGGACACGCGACAAAGTGATAAAGGACAGAGTGAAGGAAAGTATATTAACGGACGCTATATAAATGACGCTGTCGCCCTTGTTGCTAACGCCAGCCAAGCCAATGCCAATTTCAGTGTATGTATATGTATATGATTTTTTATATACATATGTATTATTAATTTATTTAAATGAACAAAATTCCCTATTTTATTTATTAAAATTCTTTAGCTATGGCAGATGGTAAGTATAATTGATTTAATTTTGATTTATTTCAGCTAATATGTATGCGCATTATTATATTTATATATATGCATGTATGTATGAGTGTGTGTATGCATGCAGACCGGCAGGACAGCCGGCTCGACACACATACACACACACACACACACAATTTAACAATGGAAAAATATTAATTAAACAATTTAAGTCAGAACAGACTCACCGATATAATTGAGAAGCAGTAATTAATTTAATAATTCACTGCTAGAAATATTCAAATATTTATTAAACTGTATTTATTTCGCAAATTTGCGACACATTAACACATTGGCATATTGACATTATTGTCGTTGCATATATTTATGAACACTATTAATTATATTATTTATATTTGTTTGGCACTGGCAGCTTTTTTTTTTTTTTTTTTTTCTTGGTTTCGGGTGCCCATTCGGATGGTTATCGCGGCATGTAACTCTTAGCTTGAGCTTTATCCGTCGGTTGCAGGAGAACAATCACGGGTTTAGTAACATGAGACCCACTTCTTCCCCAAAAGCCTGGTGTTAGGATCAGGTTTTGGAGTGCATCGGGTCAGCACGTGAGTATTTCAGGCAGCACTGGGAAGGCTAGAGGCCAGATCAGCCATACCGCCGCACTGATGCTTGGGCAGCAGAGCAGTGTTTTAGTATGGCTTCCTTGGTCTAACTATTTTTATTTTAATGCTTATTTCAGGTAGGGTAAATTTTTGGGTGTCACTGGTTATTTTGATTGGGTTAGTGGCATAGGAATGTGGCTCTAGGCCTCTCATTATGATTTATTTCAGATAGGTTGAGATTAGGCAATGGCCAGCAATCACTGAGTGTTAATAGTTGCTAGTTTTGCAACTGATTGTGTTCAGAGTTGAACGTAAGTATATTCAAAGTAAATATTTAATGTAGTCAGTTGTGTTTTTTAGGCATCAATGTTATTTATTTCAGTAATTCAGTTGGCTTATTACAGTATTCATTTAGATTATTTCATTTTTCACTAGGACTTAGTCCTTTGTTTAATACGACTAACTTGCATATTTCAGCCTTTTAAGACCAAAGTACACAAGTGGTAATAATGTATTAGTGTAAGGGAAATAAGGCGGAAGGGAGGAGCTATCTCTTTGAGAAACTCTGTCCCGTAGGCCAGAGTTTCTCAAAGGAATTGTTAGTTAGTTTAAAAAATGCTATCCGCTAGTGTTCTATACCTCACATGGGCTAGGAGCAACAGCAGGTTAGCATTTGGCAGCACAGGATTTATTTCAGATGGAAGGGTGACTCTAAAAGAGTTCTATTGTTTATACTGGGAATTTCTCAGTTAGGAGGTTTTTATATAGGTTTTTAGGAGTGTGGGAGGGGGGAGGGGGGGGGGGGGGGGAAGGGTGCATAAGTGCGGATAACCGCATGCATGTTGTATTCCTATCCGTAAGAGTCAAGACCACTACAACACAAACACATGTTGCAGCATTAGTAATCATGACTCTGACCAATTATATTTCAAAACATTTAAATGGATTTTAGACAGACAGTTCACTGCATTGTAAACATACAGTGGGTAAATATAATGTAAATATCAGAGAAAAATAAGCGGACAACGGACACGCGACAAAGTGATAAAGGACAGAGTGAAGGAAAGTATATTAACGGACGCTATATAAATGACGCTGTCGCCGTCGCAGAGAGCATATTTCTATTATGAGGGACTGAAATAGCTGAAAGAATGTATGCGCTATTGGTGTGAGCAGGTAAAAAGACAAACAAAACAAAACCATAATGAAGAGATCGTTTTTTAATATGCTTGAATATGTGTAATGGTAGACATCAGTATAAATGGTGTGTGCTGCAATTGCCGATTACTGCATTGTAAACATACAGTGGGTAAATATAATGTAAATATCAGAGAAAAATAAGCGGACAACGGACACGCGACAAAGTGATAAAGGACAGAGTGAAGGAAAGTATATTAACGGACGCTATATAAATGACGCTGTCGCCCTTGTTGCCAACGCCAGCCAAGCCAATGCCAATTTCAGTGTATGTATATGTATATGATTTTTTATATACATATGTATTATTAATTTATTTAAATGAACAAAATTCCCTATTTTATTTATTAAAATTCTTTAGCTATGGCAGATGGTAAGTATAATTGATTTAATTTTGATTTATTTCAGCTAATATGTATGCGCATTATTATATTTATATATATGCATGTATGTATGAGTGTGTGTATGCATGCAGACGACCGGCAGGACAGCCGGCTCGACACACATACACACACACACACACACAATTTAACAATGGAAAAATATTAATTAAACAATTTAAGTCAGAACAGACTCAACGATATAATTGAGAAGCAGTAATTAATTTAATAATTCACTGCTAGAAATATTCAAATATTTATTAAACTGTATTTATTTCGCAAATTTGCGACACATTAACACATTGGCATATTGACATTATTGTCGTTGCATATATTTATGAACACTATTAATTATATTATTTATATTTGTTTGGCACTGGCAGCCCAATTATATATTACATTTGAAGCGCGCGCGGAGCTGATGCGTGTTTAAACATATGGGAGAGCTAATTGAGACTGATTTTAATAAATGAGAAACAAAAGGAATGTAGCAGAGGCAAAGGCAAAGGCAGAGGCAGAGAGCAGCAGAGAGCATATTTCTATTATGAGGGACTGAAATAGCTGAAAGAATGTATGCGCTATTGGTGTGAGCAGGTAAAAAGACAAACAAAACAAAACCATAATGAAGAGATCGTTTTTTAATATGCTTGAATATGTGTAATGGTAGACATCAGTATAAATGGTGTGTGCTGCAATTGCCGATTACTGCATTGTAAACATACAGTGGGTAAATATAATGTAAATATCAGAGAAAAATAAGCGGACAACGGACACGCGACAAAGTGATAAAGGACAGAGTGAAGGAAAGTATATTAACGGACGCTATATAAATGACGCTGTCGCCCTTGTTGCCAACGCCAGCCAAGCCAATGCCAATTTCAGTGTATGTATATGTATATGATTTTTTATATACATATGTATTATTAATTTATTTAAATGAACAAAATTCCCTATTTTATTTATTAAAATTCTTTAGCTATGGCAGATGGTAAGTATAATTGATTTAATTTTGATTTATTTCAGCTAATATGTATGCGCATTATTATATTTATATATATGCATGTATGTATGAGTGTGTGTATGCATGCAGACCGGCAGGACAGCCGGCTCGACACACATACACACACACACACACACAATTTAACAATGGAAAAATATTAATTAAACAATTTAAGTCAGAACAGACTCACCGATATAATTGAGAAGCAGTAATTAATTTAATAATTCACTGCTAGAAATATTCAAATATTTATTAAACTATATTTATTTCGCAAATTTGCGACACATTAACACATTGGCATATTGACATTATTGTCGTTGCATATATTTATGAACACTATTAATTATATTATTTATATTTGTTTGGCACTGGCAGCCCAATTATATATTACATTTGAAGCGCGCGCGGAGCTGATGCGTGTTTAAACATATGGGAGAGCTAATTGAGACTTTTTTTTTTTTTTTAATAGTTTAGTCTATATTTTGGCGCACTGGCCATAAAATTCGATTTACAATAACTTATGTTAAATACAAAAATTGGCCTTAAAGTTAGTGCATTTAGTGAGGAGGCAGCAGCGTAAATTAAACGATTTAATCCTTCCGTGGATGATTGAGTGGAGGGGAAGCGGAAAAAAGCGGAAGCATTGTGATGTAGGTGCCCCATCCCTCAAAGGAGCACCAAAGTAGTATAAAATACATAACTTATGTAATTACAAAAGAGTTAATATTAGGGTCACAAAGTTTGCATAAATGAGAGAGAGTGTATAACTTTGAACATTATGAGCGATTTTTGCATTTGAATAAAGAACAGTTTAACTATATGCGATTAAGAATTTACAAAATGTTAAATTAAGAGTTTATGTAAGAGTGAATTTAAATAAGAATTGTGTAAAAGCTTAAATTTTTACTTTAATTTTAGGATCGACGAGTAAGCAGGACCAGGATTAGAAGCGGAAACAGAAGCTCCAACGGTTGTAGTAGCCGATTATCGGGTGCCCGGCTCAACCAAGGACAGAGCCGCCTTGTGTGGGCCGAGGAATCCGAGCCGTGAGGCGTTAATTTGTTTAGCGCCATGCGGATTAAATTCCGGATGCGATGGGAAAACGTGTAAGTTGCCGAAGCCAGAGTAATGGCCATAGCTGACCCAGGTGAGTTTAATTGCATGATGATGAGTAGGCATAAAGGATGGCTGCATGGATTTATTTTGCTCCGCTATGGATACTCCAAGTGTGGTGTCAGGTCCAGAGAGCAGGGCTCCATCAACGGGACCACGTCAGGTGGCGCAAGAATTTCCCAAGCGTGATGAAGGCAAGGAGGGTTGAGATTTTAATTTATTATTAAATTGTATGAGATGCGAAAAGTTATATTTATTTGAATTAGCATAATATTGTTTGATGGAGTTTGATGAATGTATTTATTAGAGTAATGAAATATTTATGTAATGTGAAGTGTAATTTATGAAGTTATTTTATTTGAGTATTAATTTATGAGTTATTTTATTGTGATGTGACGTGGATATGTAATGAAGCTATTATAATTAAGTATTAATTTGTGAATTTATGAGTTATTTTATTATGATGTGACGTGGGTATGTTGAGAACTGCTTATGTAGCTGGTTTACCATTTTTATGATGTTTTATGATAATGTTTTATTTAATTTTTTCAGCTCCATATAATGTTGGTTCCAGACACTGAGGAGATGCAGCAAAAGCGAAGCCAGAAAGTTGCCGAGATGGACCTCGAAGAGGAGACGGGAAAACCAGAACTCCAGGCAGAGGCTCCAGTTGAAACGATATTTGGCTTGTAGGCGAGGCGGAGATTTGACGAAAGTTTTTATATATTTATTTATTAAAGTAAATTTGAATATTTGTTATTATTTTAATTTAGTGAATTAATTGATTTGTATTGTTAGTTTGAATGGAATGCGAAAAGTTATTATTATTTGAATTGGCGTAAATATTGTTTGATAAAATGGAATTTAAAGAATATGTATATTTGTTAAATGTTTATGAAGTGTAAATGTAGTTTATTAATGTGATTTGATGAAGCTGCAGTTTAAGAATGATAATTTATGAGTTTACGAATTATTTATTTTGATGTGACATGAATATGTTTAGACTGTTGATGTGTGTGTAAATTAACAGTTTGTATATAGTAATTAGTAAAATACCAAATTGGTACTTGTAAAGTTTTATATTAATACTTTATTTATTTATTTATGTTTCAGCGCCATATAACGTTGACACTGAAGAAGGGCAACAGGTTTGGCGAAGTTTTGCTTCAGAGAGATGGATGCAGGTTCCAGGTACCAATGGGAGAGGCGTCGGCTGCAGTCACGACCTATGGCAGAAAAGATGGCAGCATGGATTTCTTTGCTCCGCTATGGATACTCCAGGTGTGGTGTCAGATCCAGAGAGCAAGGCTCCATCAACAGGACCGCATCAGGTGGCCCAAGAGTTTCCCAAGCGTGACGAAGGCAAGGAGGGTTAAAATTTTAATTTATTAGTTGATTTATATTGTTAATTTGTATGGAATGCGAGAAGTTATTATTATTTGAATTAGCGTAATATTGTATGAAAAATTGGAATTTGATGAATATGTGTATTTATTAGAGTAGTTAAATGTTTATATAGTGTAAAATGTAATTTAATGAAGCTATTATTTCTGAGTATTAATTTGTGAATTTATGAATTATTTTATTGTGATATGACGTGGATATGTAATGAGGCTATTATATTTAGATATTAATTTGTGAATTTATGAATTATTTTATTGTGATTTTATTGTGATGTGTCGTGAGTATGTTAAAGGACTTCTTATGTAGTTTGTTTACCATTTATATGTAGTTTTATGATAATATTTTATTTAATTTTTCCAGCTCCATATAATGATGGATCCGGATACTGAAGAGATGCAGCATACAAAACATGAGCAAAGCCAGAAAGTTGCCGAGATGGACCTCGAAGAGGAGACGGGAAAACCAGAACTCCAGGCAGAGGCTCCAGTTGAAACGATGTTTGGCTTGTAGGCGAGGCGGAGATTTGACGAAAGTTTTTATATATTTATTTATTAAAGTAAATTTGAATATTTGTTATTATTTTAATTTAGTGAATTAATTGATTTGTATTGTTAGTTTGAATGGAATGCGAAAAGTTATTATTATTTGAATTGGCGTAAATATTGTTTGATAAAATGGAATTTAAAGAATATGTATATTTGTTAAATGTTTATGAAGTGTAAATGTAGTTTATTAATGTGATTTGATGAAGCTGCAGTTTAAGAATGATAATTTATGAGTTTACGAATTATTTATTTTGATGTGACATGAATATGTTTAGACTGTTGATGTGTGTGTAAATTAAGAGTTTGTATATAGTAATTAGTAAAATACCAAATTGGTACTTGTAAAGTTTTATATTAATACTTTATTTATTTATTTATGTTTCAGCGCCATATAACGTTGACACTGAAGAAGGGCAACAGGTTTGGCGAAGTTTTGCTTCAGAGAGATGGATGCAGGTTCCAGGTACCAATGGGAGAGGCGTCGGCTGCAGTCACGACCTATGGCAGAAAAGATGGCAGCATGGATTTCTTTGCTCCGCTATGGATACTCCAGGTGTGGTGTCAGATCCAGAGAGCAAGGCTCCATCAACAGGACCGCATCAGGTGGCCCAAGAGTTTCCCAAGCGTGACGAAGGCAAGGAGGGTTAAAATTTTAATTTATTAGTTGATTTATATTGTTAATTTGTATGGTATGCGAGAAGTTATTATTATTTGAATTAGCGTAATATTGTATGAAAAATTGGAATTTGATGAATATGTGTATTTATTAGAGTAGTTAAATGTTTATATAGTGTAAAATGTAATTTAATGAAGCTATTATTTCTGAGTATTAATTTGTGAATTTATGAATTATTTTATTGTGATATGACGTGGATATGTAATGAGGCTATTATATGTAGATATTAATTTGTGAATTTATGAATTATTTTATTGTGATTTTATTGTGATGTGTCGTGAGTATGTTAAAGGACTTCTTATGTAGTTTGTTTACCATTTATATGTAGTTTTATGATAATATTTTATTTAATTTTTCCAGCTCCATATAATGATGGATCCGGATACTGAGGAGATGCAGCATACAAGACATGAGCAAAGCCAGAAAGTTGCCGAGATGGACCTCGAAGAAGAGACCAGAAAAACCAGTACTCCGGGCAAAGGCTCCAGATGAGACGATATTTGGGTTGTGGACGAGGCGAAGATTTGGCAAGGAGAAGATGGCGGCATATTTTCTTTGCTCCGTTAAGGATACTCCAGGTGTTAAATATTTATATAATGTAAAATGTAATTTAATGAGGCTATTATTTCTGAATATTAATTTGTGAATTTATGAGTTATTTTATTGTGATGTGAAGTGGGTATGTAATGAAGCTATTATATTTGAATATCAATCTGTGAATTTATGAGTTATTTTATTGTGATTTTATTGTGATGTGACGTGGGTATGTAATGTAGCTATTATATTTAAATATTAATTTGTGAATTTATGAGTTATTTCATTGTGATGTGACGTGGGTATGTTAAAGGACTGCTTATGTGGTTTGTTTACCATTTATATGAAGTTTTATGATAATATCTTATTTAATTTTTCCAGCTCCATATAATGATGGTTCCGGGCACTGAGGATATGCAGCATACAAAGCATGAGCAAAGCCGGAAAGTTGCCGAGATGGACCTCGAAGAAGAGACGAGAAAACCAGAAATCCGGGCAGAGGCTCCAGATGAGACGATGTTTGGGTTGTGAACGAGGCGGAGATTTGGCAAGGAGAAGATGGCGGCATATTTTCTTCGCTCATACTGATTGCTCCGTTATGGATACTCCAGGTGTGGTGTCGGGTCCAGAGAGCAAGGCTCCATCCACAGGACCGCATCAGGTGGCCCAAGAATTTCCCAAGCGTGATGAAAGCAAGGAGGGTTAAGATTTTAATTTATTAGTTGATTTGTATTGTTAATTTGTATGGAATGCGAGAAGTTATTATTATTTGAATTAGCGTAATATTGTATGATAAATTGGAATTTGATGAATATGTGTGTTTATTAGAGTAGTTAAATGTTTATATAATGTAAAATGTAATTTAGTGAGGCTATTATTTCTGAATATTAATTTGTGAATTTATGAATTATTTTATTGTGATATGACGTGGGTATGTAATGAGGCTATTATATTTAGATATTAATTTGTGAATTTATGAATTATTTTATTGTGATTTTATTGTGATGTGTCGTGAGTATGTTAAAGGACTTCTTATGTAGTTTGTTTACCATTTATATGTAGTTTTATGATAATATTTTATTTAATTTTTCCAGCTCCATATAATGATGGATCCGGTCACTGAGGAGATGCAGCATACAAAACCTGAGCAAAGCCAGAAAGTTGCCGAGATGGACCTCGAAGAAGAGACGAGAAAACCAGTACTCCGGGCAGAGGCTCCAGATGAGACGATGTTTGGGTTGTGAACGAGGCGGAGATTTGGCAAGGAGAAGATGGCGGCATATTTTCTTCGCTCATACTGATTGCTCCGTTATGGATACTCCAGGTGTGGTGTCGGGTCCAGAGAGCAAGGCTCCATCAACAGGACCGCATCAGGTGGCCCAAGAATTTCCCAAGCGTGATGAAAGCAAGGAGGGTTAAGATTTTAATTATTAGTTGATTTGTATTGTTAATTTGTATGGAATGCGAAAAGTTATTATTGTTTGAATTAGCGTAATGTTGTATGAAATTTGATGAATATGTGTATTTGTTGGAGTAGTTAAATTATGAAATGTGGATGTAGTTTAATAATATGTTTTGATGAGGCTGCTGTATTAGAATAATAATTTGTGAGTTTATTAATTATTTATTTTGATGTGACGTGAATATGTTTGAACTGTTAATATGTGTGTAAGTTAAAAATTTGTGTAATGTAATTTATGAAATAACAAATTGTTACTTATAGAGTTTGATATAGATAATTTATTTATTTATGTTTCAGCGCCATACAACGTTGGCTTCAGACACTGAGGAATGAACAGCATAGAGGACGTGAGCAGGGCAATAAAGTTTCCAAGATGAACCTCGAAGTAGAGACGAGCAAACCAGAACTCCAGGCAGAAGCTCCAGATGAAACGATGTTTGGCTTGTAGGCATGGCGGAGATTTTGAAGAGCTTAAGTATTTGTTATTGTTTGAATTAAGTGAATTTTAAGGTAGTTGTTATATACTGTAACTTAATAATTTATTTGTTGTAGGTTATAGTTAGTTATAGGCATGATTATTTAAATTTGTACCGATTTTATGTATTTATATTTCGTTTGTTACTAGTTGCATAGTATATGGATGCACATTCCAAATGCCAGGAGAGAAAGCGTTGGCTGCAGGTTACGAATCTCCGGCAAAATAGCTGACAGCATGATTTTCTTTGTTCCTCCGCTGTGGATATCCAGAATGTGGTGACCAAATCTTATCCCACTTCAAACGCTCTAACGGAGATTTGTATTAATGCTGCATTTGTTTATTGTTTCAGCACGGCTGAATGTAAATTCCGGATACCAAGAAGTGAGGAAATATTGGGTGAAGGTACTTGAGTTGCAATCCAGAAAATTTTCGAAATCAATTTCGATGCTTCATGCGATTCGCAGAATGGACAAGTAATCGGTTTCGTGGATCAATGCTCCGCCACAAAAGCAGCATCAAATGGCCCAGAATTTTCCAGGCATGATGAGGATAAGAAGAATTGCAGATTCCGGGTAAAATTTATTGTTTAATACTTTTACGTAGCGTTTGAGTAGTTAATTTTATTCAATGTGGAATTTGTGTAATTTTGTTATTGAGATAAGTATAATTATATTTGTTTACTTTAAAACGGCCTTAATAGGTACCGTCGTTCGCCTTTAGAGAAAAAATAGAATTATAGAAGAGGTAGAGAAGAAAATAAGTAGAAAGCCCGAAATGGTTTAACAGAAAGGAAAAGGAAAAAAGTTAACTTCTGCATGGAACCGACCAAAGCGCGCTCCAAAAATCGCTGTATAGATACAGCAAAAGGAGCACAGGTCAGCCAGACCCATACACATCCGGGCAGGACGCGAAGGGACCCAGCATCCAACTGTATTTATAGGAGTGAAAAACTTCTATACACGGATCTAGGCCCCTTCCACGGGGAAAAACCACCCCCCTCCTCCCAAAACCCATCCGCGAAAAATTTTCGCAAAGTGGGTTCGGGTCAAGCCCGCCGTGCCCGCATGACGTGCACAGTCGTCACACAGGCCAAGCAGCAATAGGAAAGGCGGTAGTTCAAAAGTTGAGAAAAGTAGCACAAAACGATAGTCGATGCAGGGAAAACCCAATAGTAAAGATTAGAGAGCATTAGGAGGAGGGGCTCTATCCGGCAAGTCGTTTGGCCGATATCGAACGTGTGGGCCACCCCTTGAAAATTGCCTTAGAAGGTCACGAACAAGAATGTTCTGGTGATTAGTGGTTTTTGCGTTGTATCTGCTCGAGTGAAGATTTATTTCGTCCCACACAGACGAGAAATTGAAGGCTTGATGAATATCAAAGTTTCGGACAAAGGGAATTGAGCCAGTACAGAGGCGCAAGGTTTTATTTTGGATAATCTGGATGGCTCGGATATGGACATCTGCCGCACATCCCCACAATTCTATGCCGTATTTCCAAGTTGGCGCTATGATTTGTTTATAAATCAAAAGTTTATTTTTAGTACTTAACCGGGACTGGGGATTTATGAGCCAGTTATATTTTTGAAGTTTGCCCAAAAGAGACTTTTTGATAACGTTAGCGTGCTTGTTCCAAAGCAATTTGCCATCCAGATTTAGGCCCAAATATTTGACGGTGGATTTCTTAGGAATGACGACATTGTCAAAAGTGACATCTGGCATTCTACCAGTACGCCATGTAAATGACATGTGGGAGGATTTTCTGCTGTTGATTTTAATGTTCCAGGACATAGCCCAGTTCGAGAAGGTGCATAGGTAATTATTCATATTGTAAGTAGCTGTGTGCGGAGAAGGATCACTAAATAAAATAGCAGTGTCGTCTGCATAGGTTGCAATAAGGCAATTGCTTCGCGAAAATTTGTGTACAATGGGTAGTGGCATATCACTGACATATATATTGTAGAGAGTGGGGCCAAGTATGCTACCCTGTGGAACTCCAGCAAGAGCAGGACGTATTGATGAGACGCAGCCCCTTTCTTTTACGCAGAACGTGCGATTTGAAAGGTATGATTGGAAGAGTTCAAATAATGGATACGGCAAAAATTTTTTCAATTTATATAATAGACCAACATGCCAAACCCTATCGAACGCTTGTTCGATATCAAGAAAAATGGCAGATGTAAACTGTTCCTGGTCAAAAGCCCGATGTACATGATTGACTATACGATGTACTTGTTGAATGGTGCTATGCTCTTTACGAAAGCCAAATTGATGGTCGGGTATAATGTGACATTTGTCGAGCACGTCATTTAAGCGTTCGCTAATAACCATCTCGAACAGTTTGGATAGTGACGATAAGAGGCTAATTGGCCTGTAGTCATTTATTTGGCTTAACGAGCGGCCACTTTTTGGAATCATGGTCACTGCTGCATTTTTCCAATTTTTTGGAAAATACCGCAGCCACAACATAATATTGAATATTTTGACGAGGAACAAGATTGCTTTATGAGGTAAAGAGCGCAGAACCAAATTTGTGATGTTGTCTAAGCCAGGAGCTTTTTTAAGTTTCATACTTGAGATGTAAGATTTAAGTTCGGTAGGACTTACATGACGAATAGGAATATTCGGTTCTATGAGAATTTCATCATTCTCCAAGGCCTGCAGGACTTGTTGTGTATGGGCTTGTGAGCAAAAGTTATGAGGAGTGAAGCGGCTTTCGAGTTCATTAGCGAAAACTTCAGCCACTTCCAAAGGGGTAGTACACCAATTACCAGCCGAATCTTTTATGGGGGAGACCATGTGAGGCTGAGTTTTTAGGTGCTTGGTGACGCGCCATAAATTGAAGCCTCCTTTTTTGTTCGGATCAGCATTTTCTAGTAGGTAGTTAAAGTACGAGGAACGCATACGCTTTAAAAAAGTGGAAAGAGTACGGGCTACGAAAAGCCAGTCAGCTCTATCAAGGGGAGAGCGAGTACGAATATATCGTTTTCTTAGTTGGCGCTTTAATCTTGCCAGTTCTAAAGCTTCGGCTTTAAGAGGAGGGCGAAAGGAATTTGGAAAAAGAGACTGGGTATTGTTAGTGGGGGTGGCTGCTGTGGCACAAAAGCGAATTTTGGAAACTAGCAGATCTACTGCATCGTCTATGTCATCGGGACTGATTATGTCCATATTTAAGTTAATACTTTTGTTCAATAATTTTTTGAAAGTTTCAATATTTGTGTTTTTCATAAATATTTTGGAGTTATTTGGCGATGGGGGATTAATTGAGGAAAGCCCAAAACAGAAGGAGATTACAAGAGGGAGGTGATCACTATGTAAGTCAAAACGCGTCTTATTTGCATTAGGGAATGATGAATGTTTTTCGTGATTGCAAAATCAAGGACTGAAGGTGTGTTACCGCTGCGTGGGAAGTGAGTAGGCTCCGCAGTTGTGAGCACATTTAATGAGTTGGATGCCAAAATAGTGTCAGCTAATGCACGTCCACGAGGGCAACTTCTATAGTTGCCCCACAGCCTATGTTTAGCATTCCAGTCCCCACCAATCAGGAATTTATTTCCTAATTGGTTGAAGACCGAATCAAAGAATGTGTGGGAAACCTGTTGGTTTGGGGGCCAGTAACAAGCAGCAAATGTCATGCTGCCAAAATATGTATTAACAGCAATTTGGGAGATGTGTGCGTATTCTTCAGATATGGGAGGAAGAGGTTGGAACTGAATATTGTCTGAGATTATAATAGCTGACCCACCAGCAGCAGTTATTGAATTCGGGTTATGTGATACAATAATTTTATAGCCAGGTATTGTAATTTGCAAATTTCGAGAGAGCTTAGTCTCAGAAATTAAGAGAATATCTATCATGTTAGATTTTAGAAAGAGCTCAAGGGAGTGGAGCTTACGGCGAATGCCGTTTGCATTCCAAATGGCTATTTTAAGAGAGTTACTATTCATTTGGGTTTGTAGTTGAGCTCGAAGTGGGCCGATTCGAGGGGGCAATCAGCCGCTCCATCCTGGCAAGGGAGGCGGACAGTTGCGAGTGTAAAGAAGTGATTTGGAAGCTCATATTTAGCATCTGTTTCGATATAAAAGTTCTAAATTCATTCTCAGCAAGGCCATGAAGACTTTCGGGGGAAAGCGTATCGATTGGTGGTGGGGGTGTAATAGGGACAATAGGTCTGTTTTTAGCGTTTTCTTCATAGGAGGAAGGAATTTGGCCAAGAATGCGAGGGTATCTTTGCCCTTGCCGTTGATAGGGGATATCGGCTGAAATGTGTTTTTTATTTAGAGAACGCGCCATATCCGCGTACGTTCTAGGAGTTAAATTTGAGGAGTAGAGATTCCTGTTGGCATTTATATTGGGGTTATTGTGGATATTAGCTGGTGAGGCGTTTGTGACAAGCAAAGCCGAAGCGGTTGGATTGTTATTTTTCATAACGAAGTTAGAAAATTGAGTATTAAAGGAAGTTTGTGTAGGTACACGTTTCTGGTTTCTAGATTTAAGGGGAGCGTCCATAGGGGGAAACTGTTCATCTCTAGCTTGAGTACCGGCTAGATTTAACGCCAGGGTACGAGCTGGGAGAGGATGAAGCTTACTACGTCTGGCTTTGATAGCAATAAGAATTGGGCAGCCATGATAATTGGCAGTATGAGTCCCTTTACAATTGGCACATGTCGGTGGAGTTTCAAAAACTTTAGTACAGGTTTCAGACAAATGATCACCGCCACACTTTACGCATTTAGGATCATGTTTGCAGAATTTTTTCGTGTGCTCAAATTTCTGGCACCGTTTACATTGAGGAATGTTTAAATTTTTAATAGTTGGCTCTACTTGGACTATAAAATTGCCAATATACTTGATTTGAAAGATTTTTTCATTTTTAGCAGAGTTGACTAAATTGACAAAAAACGCATTTGGCGAAAATTTTTCTGACGGGTCTGGGCTACGTTTATCCTTAAAAATCGGAAGATGTACGCCCACCACGTCAAAACCTTGATCAATTAGAAAATTTCTAATGAAATCAATTGAAGTAGTGCGTGGCAGCCCTCTTACGTACACACGGAGAGGACGGAGAGACTTCATTTGATGAGTGTGATATCTAATGTCTTTAGAGTCCAAAAACTCAATGATAGATTTGTAACTAATGGGGTCCTTTGTGTGAATCCAAGCGAAGCCAGGGGCACCCATTTTCAAAAGAAATTTTTCGGGTCCAACAAGCGAGGACAGAGAATTTAGAAGAGCAGATACGTCTTCACATTCAGCTTGAATGGGAGGTGGCTTACCGGTAGTCAAGATTGAATTGGGTACAAGTGTGTCCTGATTTTCAATGCCGTCAGCCGGAGCCGAAAGAGAGGTAGGTAAGGCCGGCTCTTGGGCAGCACCAGTACTGGTCGTAGCTGAGTGTGCAAAAGGGGGGGCATTTATGAGTGATGAGTCACTTTCCATTCCACCATCCTCACTTTCCAATTCAATTAGATCAGGATTAACGGAGTTTTGAACCTCACGCCTTACACCATCGTGTTGCGCCACACGAGACGTGGCAGATGAACGCCTGGCCTCAGCACTGGCACGCACACGTCTAGAGTTTGGCGAGATGTGAGGTGCATTAGTTTTTTTATAAAGAGCGGCAGAATTGCTTCCTGAAAGAACAGTAACTTTAGTTGAAGTGTTTGTGGATTGAAATGTCGTGGATGGAATTGAAGTTCTACTTACGGCTGAATGTGATTTCGAGCTTACTTGTTTGGGAGTAGAACAGGATGGAATGTTATCTGAGGGTTCAGCCATAGGAGGAGAATTGGGCTTACGAATAAGAATGTTAGAAGTTACCAATTGGGGGTTTTTAGGGCTCCTTTTAGGCTTGGGTGAAATTTCATTAAGATTCTTATGTCCTGTATTCATGATGGAAAAATTTATTAATAATAAATATTTGTAAATCAAAAGTATTTCAAAGTTTTCTTCACTGAATTAGAGATAAAATAAATTTATTGATTAAGCATAAATAAATATGAATATATGAATATTAGCTTTTGATTAAATATTTAGGTATGTAAAGTTGGAAAAACGTGATAATAGAAATGTGAGATTAAGTTTTAATAAATGTTTGTAATTCGAATATATTTCATATATATTTCAAAGTTATCTTAATTAAATTCTGAATTCAAGAAATAAATATTTGTAAATCAAAAAGTATTTCAAAGTTTTCTTCACTGAATTAGAGATAAAATAAATTTATTGATTAAGCATAAATAAATATGAATATATGAATATTAGCTTTTGATTAAATATTTAGGTATGTAAAGTTAGAAAAACGTGATAATAGAAATGTGAGATTAAGTTTTAATAAATGTTTGTAATTCGAATATTTTTCATAAATATTTCAAAGTTATTCTGAATTCAAGATCGAATTTATTTGTACAATTATTTGTAGATAGAAGATATTTTGATTAAGTATATATAAGTGTGTATATAAGTATTAACATTTGGTTTAATATTTAAATAAGAAGATATAGTTAGCTGTATGTAACAGGAACTGAGGTGTTACAATGATTTAATTTGTATTTATTTGGTTTAAATGACTGCCTTATAAAGGCAGCAAATAAACAAAAGCTTAAAGCTTTTAGTTATATCAGCAAGCAAAATATATAAAAGCTTTTACAGCAGAAAAAGCAATAAGGGGGAATTTTGTTAGCTCTTAATACATATGGAATAAGAACTAAAGTATGTCAATGTATTCAGTTTTGTATTTATTTAAAATAATAATATAGGATGAACAAAGAAAGGTTAAGAAAGGTTAATAATTATTCCATTAGGAAAGCAATTTAAGGAGGTGATAATTTAAATATATGCCTGACAAGGGCAGAAAAAATAGGCAAAAGCTTTAAGCTTTTAGTTATTTTACCCAGCAGACAGATATGAAAGCTTTTACAATGTAAAGTTATACTGGCGCATACGCATGCATAGGAAATGTAAAAGAGCCGAGAAAAGTCTATGTTATGATTTTTCAGCATAAATGCTCTGACACAATTCAATCATATAACCAGTATAAGACAATGTAAGAGAGCAAAGAAAAGCCTCTGTTAATTAGCAGCGATATTTATTATATGATTTTTCAGCATAAATGTTCCAGCACGAATTTTATTTAATATTTCATGGACTGTAGACTGTTTTAAATTGTTGTTTTGTGTAGTTTTGTGAATTTTAGAATAATTTTAACACTTTTTATTTATAAATTTTAGTACGTTTTTAATGTGTATGTGTGTACTAATGCACTGTTTTTAGATTTTATTAATTGTTTTAATAAAGATTGAATGACTTTTAAGCCAGAGTGTATGTAGTAGATTTGTTTTTGTGATGTATTTTGATTTGCAGCAAGTGCCTTATGCCAAGCAGGGCATGCGCACAGGCAGTGTATCGTCGTTCTATTGATTAAGAGACACTTTTGCAAATTTAATGTATGTAATTTAACACTTGAGAAAAATATATTGAAAAAAGTAAAGTGTATTTTTCACAATTTAAGAGTTTTATATTCACAGACGACGTTGTGTGTCCTATTGTAGGCAGATGAATAATGAAAAATTCATTTGCCAAAGGCAGCAGCACAAGCAAAAGCTTAAAGCTTTTAGCTGTTTTAGCCGGTATAGATTTCTACAGAACAATTTGAAAAGTGCGCGCAGTATTACAAAGCTGTGTGCGTAAAACTTTAGTAGCGTATATGTGTGTGCATAGGTATGCGTATATATGTGAAGCAACTGGAGAAAATCGTATGATCTGCGGCTGAAGGCAGGCAGCAATGTTAATAAAAATCGACTGTGAAGAAAAATATGTAAAACACGTGTGAGGGGAACAATACAGGTATGTGCACATGAATAGAATCATATAACCAGTATAAGACAATGTAAGAGAGCAAAGAAAAGCCTCTGTTAATTAGCAGCGATATTTATTATATGATTTTTCAGCATAAATGTTCCAGCACGAATTTTATTTAATATTTCATGGACTGTAGACTGTTTTAAATTGTTGTTTTGTGTAGTTTTGTGAATTTTAGAATAATTTTAACACTTTTTATTTATAAATTTTAGTACGTTTTTAATGTGTATGTGTGTACTAATGCACTGTTTTTAGATTTTATTAATTGTTTTAATAAAGATTGAATGACTTTTAAGCCAGAGTGTATGTAGTAGATTTGTTTTTGTGATGTATTTTGATTTGCAGCAAGTGCCTTATGCCAAGCAGGGCATGCGCACAGGCAGTGTATCGTCGTTCTATTGATTAAGAGACACTTTTGCAAATTTAATGTATGTAATTTAACACTTGAGAAAAATATATTGAAAAAAGTAAAGTGTATTTTTCACAATTTAAGAGTTTTATATTCACTTTTTTTTTTTTTTTTTTTTTTTTTTTTTTTTTAATAGTTTAGTCTATATTTTGGCGCACTGGCCATAAAATTCGATTTACAATAACTTATGTTAAATACAAAAATTGGCCTTAAAGTTAGTGCATTTAGTGAGGAGGCAGCAGCGTAAATTAAACGATTTAATCCTTCCGTGGATGATTGAGTGGAGGGGAAGCGGAAAAAAGCGGAAGCATTGTGATGTAGGTGCCCCATCCCTCAAAGGAGCACCAAAGTAGTATAAAATACATAACTTATGTAATTACAAAAGAGTTAATATTAGGGTCACAAAGTTTGCATAAATGAGAGAGAGTGTATAAATTTGAACATTATGAGCGATTTTTGCATTTGAATAAAGAACAGTTTAACTATATGCGATTAAGAATTTACAAAATGTTAAATTAAGAGTTTATGTAAGAGTGAATTTAAATAAGAATTGTGTAAAAGCTTAAATTTTTACTTTAATTTTAGGATCGACGAGTAAGCAGGACCAGGATTAGAAGCGGAAACAGAAGCTCCAACGGTTGTAGTAGCCGATTATCGGGTGCCCGGCTCAACCAAGGACAGAGCCGCCTTGTGTGGGCCGAGGAATCCGAGCCGTGAGGCGTTAATTTGTTTAGCGCCATGCGGATTAAATTCCGGATGCGATGGGAAAACGTGTAAGTTGCCGAAGCCAGAGTAATGACCATAGCTGACCCAGGTGAGTTTAATTGCATGATGATGAGTAGGCATAAAGGATGGCTGCATGGATTTATTTTGCTCCGCTATGGATACTCCAAGTGTGGTGTCAGGTCCAGAGAGCAGGGCTCCATCAACGGGACCACGTCAGGTGGCGCAAGAATTTCCCAAGCGTGATGAAGGCAAGGAGGGTTGAGATTTTAATTTATTATTAAATTGTATGAGATGCGAAAAGTTATATTTATTTGAATTAGCATAATATTGTTTGATGGAGTTTGATAAATGTATTTATTAGAGTAATGAAATATTTATGTAATGTGAAGTGTAATTTATGAAGTTATTTTATTTGAGTATTAATTTATGAGTTATTTTATTGTGATGTGACGTGGATATGTAATGAAGCTATTATAATTAAGTATTAATTTGTGAATTTATGAGTTATTTTATTATGATGTGACGTGGGTATGTTGAGAACTGCTTATGTAGCTGGTTTACCATTTTTATGATGTTTTATGATAATGTTTTATTTAATTTTTTCAGCTCCATATAATGTTGGTTCCAGACACTGAGGAGATGCAGCAAAAGCGAAGCCAGAAAGTTGCCGAGATGGACCTCGAAGAGGAGACGGGAAAACCAGAACTCCAGGCAGAGGCTCCAGTTGAAACGATATTTGGCTTGTAGGCGAGGCGGAGATTTGACGAAAGTTTTTATATATTTATTTATTAAAGTAAATTTGAATATTTGTTATTATTTTAATTTAGTGAATTAATTGATTTGTATTGTTAGTTTGAATGGAATGCGAAAAGTTATTATTATTTGAATTGGCGTAAATATTGTTTGATAAAATGGAATTTAAAGAATATGTATATTTGTTAAATGTTTATGAAGTGTAAATGTAGTTTATTAATGTGATTTGATGAAGCTGCAGTTTAAGAATGATAATTTATGAGTTTACGAATTATTTATTTTGATGTGACATGAATATGTTTAGACTGTTGATGTGTGTGTAAATTAAGAGTTTGTATATAGTAATTAGTAAAATACCAAATTGGTACTTGTAAAGTTTTATATTAATACTTTATTTATTTATTTATGTTTCAGCGCCATATAACGTTGACACTGAAGAAGGGCAACAGGTTTGGCGAAGTTTTGCTTCAGAGAGATGGATGCAGGTTCCAGGTACCAATGGGAGAGGCGTCGGCTGCAGTCACGACCTATGGCAGAAAAGATGGCAGCATGGATTTCTTTGCTCCGCTATGGATACTCCAGGTGTGGTGTCAGATCCAGAGAGCAAGGCTCCATCAACAGGACCGCATCAGGTGGCCCAAGAGTTTCCCAAGCGTGACGAAGGCAAGGAGGGTTAAAATTTTAATTTATTAGTTGATTTATATTGTTAATTTGTATGGAATGCGAGAAGTTATTATTATTTGAATTAGCGTAATATTGTATGAAAAATTGGAATTTGATGAATATGTGTATTTATTAGAGTAGTTAAATGTTTATATAGTGTAAAATGTAATTTAATGAAGCTATTATTTCTGAGTATTAATTTGTGAATTTATGAATTATTTTATTGTGATATGACGTGGATATGTATTGAATAGATTATATATTCGCTGAAAAGGGAAGGGCTCAGTAGGAGTAAAGTAAAAGACAATAGTCGCGGACCGCCGTGCGTCTGTTCGCTTTAGAGTTTTATTGGAGACTGACACTTTTGCTATACATATTCTTTATGCTTACATTCGTATGCAACAGTGACAGATAACTTGTAGATAACATAAGATTATTATCTGCTTATATTAACATGCGTGCATTGGTACTTATGTTTGTATTGATTTTCAACACCCTTCCTCAATGCAAACATGTTTTACAAAAATTTTCAAATCAAATTTAACAGCTTTGTAAAATGAACATGCTTCGCTTTAGGGAGATTTTTCGTTAAAATATCAGCTATCATTTCATTGGTTGATGTATACTGTAAAACAATTTGTTCTTCGTTTACAACCTGTCTTGCAAAATGATATCTAATATCAATATGCTTTGTTCTTTCATGGTGTACAGGATTCTTAGCTAATTGTTGAGCACTTAAATTATCGCCATGAAGAATAGTTGGAGTACTCGAGTCACCGCAGCCAATCTCCACTATAAGACGCCGTAGGTATATGGCCTCCTTACACGCAGTTGAAAGAGCCATATACTCCGCCTCCGTGCTGCTAAGTGCCACGCTGCGTTGCTTTTCAGATCGCCAGGATATGGGTCCT
Organism: Scaptodrosophila lebanonensis; assembly: GCF_003285725.1. Classification (NCBI taxonomy): domain Eukaryota; kingdom Metazoa; phylum Arthropoda; class Insecta; order Diptera; family Drosophilidae; genus Scaptodrosophila; species Scaptodrosophila lebanonensis. The sequence goes on from NW_022060756.1 coordinate 87,006, forward strand.
CCAGCCAAGTAGTATACATAGCCAGTATACGACTTGCGATCGATGCGGTCGCCACCCCAGTCTGCATCCACATAGCCGGTAAGGGGTTGTCCACACTCTTTGTAGTGCAACTTCAGGTCCACAGTTGACGCCAGGTATCGAAGCACATGTTTTACACCCACTAGGTGCTCTGCATGCGGATCTTGATTCCGTTGAGCTAACTTGGCAACGGAATGCAATATGTCTGGCCTTGTTGTAAGCGCCAGCCACATTAACTCGCCAATTGAAGACTGGTAGGATGCAATGTCAACCTTTTGACAATGCTCGCTGGTACATATCACTTGGAAACCAGCATCCAGTGGGGTCGCTGTAGGTCTACAGGTCTCGCATCCATGTTCACGCAATATGTCTTTGATGTATTGCGAATTGCTTAGCGAAATTTCGCCAAGCTCACCGTCGCGCTGCACTTCCATGCCAAGGAACAAATGCAGCTCTCCCTTGTCAACACATTCAAACGATGTTGTAATGGCTGACTTGATGTTGGCCAAGTCCTCTTTTGATCGGCATGCTATAATTATATCATCAACATAAACAAGGATTAATGATAAGTCACCTCTTCCGTTCCTTTTGTAAAGACACGGTTCATTTTCACATGCTACAAAATCTATGCCTTGTAGTACACAATCGAGCTTGGAGTTCCACTCGCGCCCCGACTGCTTCAATCCATATATTGCCTTTTTAAGCAATAAAGCCTTACTTGGATTATTGGGATCTGTGTATCCCTGTGGCTGCTTCATATAAACAGTTTCATGCAGGTCGCTATTCAAATAGGCGGTACACACATCTATCTGGTGAAGGTACAGCTTCAATTCCGCTGCTAACGCCAAAATAAACCGCACGGTTTCCAATCTGCAAACGGGTGAGAACGTCTCTACATAGTTCACGCCATACTTCTGGGAGCACCCTTTAGCAACGAGTCGTGCCTTGAAACGTTCGACTTTTCCATCAGAGTCACGTTTCAGGCTGTATACCCACTTGCAACCAACTGCTCGCTGATCTTTTGGTAAATCAGCCATCTGCCAGGTTTCGTTTGATTGTAGTGCCTGATATTCCTTTTGCATCGCCTCTTGCCAGAATACTGCATGTGTGCTACCAACGGCCTGATCATAGGATGTCGGAACCATTACGTCACTAGCAACCAATGCTCCAAGCACATTGTATTGCTTTCTTGGACGACCAGGTTTACCATTTCGAACAATTTTAGGCCGGCCTGGCCCAATCTTCACAGTATCCTCGTCAGAGTCTTCTTTTTCGACTGCACTCTCATATGCGTTGGAGCTGCTGTCGTCAGAACTGTGCTCACTGTCATCGTCGTCGATGCTTCTGTCACCATCCGTGTGAGTGACATGCTCTTGAACCTCGCATGCAGGAAAATCTACCGTAACGGTATCTTCATTGGTATGACCACCACAACGCTCATCAAATAGAATGTCTCGTTTTTCGACAATCGTCCTCGTCTCTGGGTCGTATAACCGATAGCCTTTGGCTGCTACCGAATACCCAACCATACGGTACTCATGCCCTTTGGGTTTGAATTTGCCTTTACGGGGACCCTTTGCAAGTGCAACTGCAATGGAACCAAAAACTTTTAGATGGCTAACACAGGGTTTCTTACCTGTCCACGCTTCCATTGGAGTCAGGTTGTTCAGTGCACTGGTAGGTGATCTGTTTCTTATGTATACTGCTGTGTTGACTGCTTCGGCCCACAAAGACTCGCCTAGGCCCGACTGCACCAATAAGCATCTGGACATCTCCGTTAATGTCCGGTTTGCTCTTTCCGCCACGCCGTTCTGCTGCGGAGTATAAGCCACGGTCAATTGCCTTGCAATACCATGGTGTTTCAGGAAACCGTTGAATGTTGTGTTGACAAACTCGCCTCCATTGTCGGTTCGAATACATTTGAGCTTTTTATCTGTTTGCCGTTCAACCAAGTTTTTAAATTCGACGAACTTACTGAACACTTCATCTTTCTTCCGCAAAAAATAAACAAATATACGCCTGGACTTGTCATCGATGAAGGTCAGAAAGTATTTGGATCCAGCAAGTGACTTCGTGTCGAATGGGCCGCATACATCAGCATGAACCAGTTCCAACAGCTCTTCGGCACGGTTAGTGCTTACCTTTGGGAATGGCTGTACATGTATTTTGCTTAGCATACACGTTTTGCAATTCAAGTTGTCTGGGAAAAAAAACCTTTCCAATACCACGCACTAGCTCTTTGCTGATCACTTCCTTCAGACTGGTAAAATTTAAATGGCCATAACGCTTATGCCACAATGTACCATCTGATTCAGTTGCGGAATAACACCTATTTTGTTTGCCTTGAAACATATAAAGGTTCCCAACTTTATTCGCTTTCAGTATACACTCGCCGTTTTGTATAACTTTAGCAAAATGTGGCCCAAAATGTATAACATTGTTCTTTTGCACTGACCGGCTGACGGACATAAAGTTGCCATTCATTTTCGGTACATACAGTACATCTGACAACACCAAGGTACAAAGTTCTGTCTGTAACTTCACCTCTCCTCTGCCTTCGGCCTTCAGGAAACCAGCGTCAGCTAAACCGATCATTTCAGTGTGCGCAATAAATTTTGAAAATAACGTCTTATCGCAACACATATGGCTTGTTGCTCCGCTGTCCAGACACCACATGTTGTTCTCTATCTTTCCAACGTCCAACGCATTTAACAAGCTGCTCTGCTTTTCCATCTCTTTCTTTGTCGATTGCTTTTTCCCTTCACCGCGAATTTTCTCACGCTTGCACTGTGCCTTGTAGTGCCCTTTTTCGCCGCAGTTGTAGCAAACGACGATTTTTGAATTCCTTTTTGAATTCGCTTTGGAATGCGCGACGATCTGCTGCGTAGCTATAAATGCTCTTGCATTCTCGCTCTCTCCATCTGCATTGCCTCTGCGCTCTCCCTCTTCCATCAGCTTGATACATAACACATCAAATGACGGTAAATTGTCACGCGTCTCAATGGCGACGACAAAATTTTCGTATGGTTCGGGCAAGCTTGACAACAACACGATTGTTTTTAACTCATCATTTAATTCGATGCCAACTGTACACAAACCATCCAGAATTTCGTTAAATTCGTGTATGTAACTTGAAATGCTTTGGCCTTGAAACATGCGTTTGCCTAGCAATTTCTTGTACAGCGACACTTTCCGTACAGGTCCACTCGGCTGATGAACGTCCTTTAACTTTTTCCATGCCTCGTACGAAGTGTTGCAATTTTTAATGAAGCCCAATTGTGAAGCTTTTACACTTAGCGTTATAATTGCTAATGCCTTTTCATCTTTTGGCCTTGAACTCTCAGTATTACTAGGTTCAGCACCTGATGCCACACTCCACAATTCCGCGTGCACTAAGACAGATCGCATCTGTATGCTCCATGAGTCATAGTTATGCTCTTCCAATTTGTCTATTTGATATAGCGCACTCATTTTTTAAATGTTATATTTCTTGAGTCACCAAACGATTACTATTTCACAATACTTTGAACTTCTCCTATGAGCCTATATGCCCTGGGCCCATAACCTATTGAATAGATTATATATTCGCTGAAAAGGGAAGGGCTCAGTAGGAGTAAAGTAAAAGACAATAGTCGCGGACCGCCGTGCGTCTGTTCGCTTTAGAGTTTTATTGGAGACTGACACTTTTGCTATACATATTCTTTATGCTTACATTCGTATGCAACAGTGACAGATAACTTGTAGATAACATAAGATTATTATCTGCTTATATTAACATGCGTGCATTGGTACTTATGTTTGTATTGATTTTCAACAATATGTAATGAGGCTATTATATTTAGATATTAATTTGTGAATTTATGAATTATTTTATTGTGATTTTATTGTGATGTGTCGTGAGTATGTTAAAGGACTTCTTATGTAGTTTGTTTACCATTTATATGTAGTTTTATGATAATATTTTATTTAATTTTTCCAGCTCCATATAATGATGGATCCGGATACTGAAGAGATGCAGCATACAAAACATGAGCAAAGCCAGAAAGTTGCCGAGATGGACCTCGAAGAGGAGACGGGAAAACCAGAACTCCAGGCAGAGGCTCCAGTTGAAACGATGTTTGGCTTGTAGGCGAGGCGGAGATTTGACGAAAGTTTTTATATATTTATTTATAAAGTAAATTTGAATATTTGTTATTATTTTAATTTAGTGAATTAATTGATTTGTATTGTTAGTTTGAATGGAATGCGAAAAGTTATTATTATTTGAATTGGCGTAAATATTGTTTGATAAAATGGAATTTAAAGAATATGTATATTTGTTAAATGTTTATGAAGTGTAAATGTAGTTTATTAATGTGATTTGATGAAGCTGCAGTTTAAGAATGATAATTTATGAGTTTACGAATTATTTATTTTGATGTGACATGAATATGTTTAGACTGTTGATGTGTGTGTAAATTAAGAGTTTGTATATAGTAATTAGTAAAATACCAAATTGGTACTTGTAAAGTTTTATATTAATACTTTATTTATTTATTTATGTTTCAGCGCCATATAACGTTGACACTGAAGAAGGGCAACAGGTTTGGCGAAGTTTTGCTTCAGAGAGATGGATGCAGGTTCCAGGTACCAATGGGAGAGGCGTCGGCTGCAGTCACGACCTATGGCAGAAAAGATGGCAGCATGGATTTCTTTGCTCCGCTATGGATACTCCAGGTGTGGTGTCAGATCCAGAGAGCAAGGCTCCATCAACAGGACCGCATCAGGTGGCCCAAGAGTTTCCCAAGCGTGACGAAGGCAAGGAGGGTTAAAATTTTAATTTATTAGTTGATTTATATTGTTAATTTGTATGGAATGCGAGAAGTTATTATTATTTGAATTAGCGTAATATTGTATGAAAAATTGGAATTTGATGAATATGTGTATTTATTAGAGTAGTTAAATGTTTATATAGTGTAAAATGTAATTTAATGAAGCTATTATTTCTGAGTATTAATTTGTGAATTTATGAATTATTTTATTGTGATATGACGTGGATATGTAATGAGGCTATTATATTTAGATATTAATTTGTGAATTTATGAATTATTTTATTGTGATTTTATTGTGATGTGTCGTGAGTATGTTAAAGGACTTCTTATGTAGTTTGTTTACCATTTATATGTAGTTTTATGATAATATTTTATTTAATTTTTCCAGCTCCATATAATGATGGATCCGGATACTGAAGAGATGCAGCATACAAAACATGAGCAAAGCCAGAAAGTTGCCGAGATGGACCTCGAAGAGGAGACGGGAAAACCAGAACTCCAGGCAGAGGCTCCAGTTGAAACGATGTTTGGCTTGTAGGCGAGGCGGAGATTTGACGAAAGTTTTTATATATTTATTTATAAAGTAAATTTGAATATTTGTTATTATTTTAATTTAGTGAATTAATTGATTTGTATTGTTAGTTTGAATGGAATGCGAAAAGTTATTATTATTTGAATTGGCGTAAATATTGTTTGATTTTTTTTTTTTTAATAGTTTAGTCTATATTTTGGCGCACTGGCCATAAAATTCGATTTACAATAACTTATGTTAAATACAAAAATTGGCCTTAAAGTTAGTGCATTTAGTGAGGAGGCAGCAGCGTAAATTAAACGATTTAATCCTTCCGTGGATGATTGAGTGGAGGGGAAGCGGAAAAAAGCGGAAGCATTGTGATGTAGGTGCCCCATCCCTCAAAGGAGCACCAAAGTAGTATAAAATACATAACTTATGTAATTACAAAAGAGTTAATATTAGGGTCACAAAGTTTGCATAAATGAGAGAGAGTGTATAACTTTGAACATTATGAGCGATTTTTGCATTTGAATAAAGAACAGTTTAACTATATGCGATTAAGAATTTACAAAATGTTAAATTAAGAGTTTATGTAAGAGTGAATTTAAATAAGAATTGTGTAAAAGCTTAAATTTTTACTTTAATTTTAGGATCGACGAGTAAGCAGGACCAGGATTAGAAGCGGAAACAGAAGCTCCAACGGTTGTAGTAGCCGATTATCGGGTGCCCGGCTCAACCAAGGACAGAGCCGCCTTGTGTGGGCCGAGGAATCCGAGCCGTGAGGCGTTAATTTGTTTAGCGCCATGCGGATTAAATTCCGGATGCGATGGGAAAACGTGTAAGTTGCCGAAGCCAGAGTAATGGCCATAGCTGACCCAGGTGAGTTTAATTGCATGATGATGAGTAGGCATAAAGGATGGCTGCATGGATTTATTTTGCTCCGCTATGGATACTCCAAGTGTGGTGTCAGGTCCAGAGAGCAGGGCTCCATCAACGGGACCACATTTTTATGATGTTTTATGATAATGTTTTATTTAATTTTTTCAGCTCCATATAATGTTGGTTCCAGACACTGAGGAGATGCAGCAAAAGCGAAGCCAGAAAGTTGCCGAGATGGACCTCGAAGAGGAGACGGGAAAACCAGAACTCCAGGCAGAGGCTCCAGTTGAAACGATATTTGGCTTGTAGGCGAGGCGGAGATTTGACGAAAGTTTTTATATATTTATTTATTAAAGTAAATTTGAATATTTGTTATTATTTTAATTTAGTGAATTAATTGATTTGTATTGTTAGTTTGAATGGAATGCGAAAAGTTATTATTATTTGAATTGGCGTAAATATTGTTTGATAAAATGGAATTTAAAGAATATGTATATTTGTTAAATGTTTATGAAGTGTAAATGTAGTTTATTAATGTGATTTGATGAAGCTGCAGTTTAAGAATGATAATTTATGAGTTTACGAATTATTTATTTTGATGTGACATGAATATGTTTAGACTGTTGATGTGTGTGTAAATTAACAGTTTGTATATAGTAATTAGTAAAATACCAAATTGGTACTTGTAAAGTTTTATATTAATACTTTATTTATTTATTTATGTTTCAGCGCCATATAACGTTGACACTGAAGAAGGGCAACAGGTTTGGCGAAGTTTTGCTTCAGAGAGATGGATGCAGGTTCCAGGTACCAATGGGAGAGGCGTCGGCTGCAGTCACGACCTATGGCAGAAAAGATGGCAGCATGGATTTCTTTGCTCCGCTATGGATACTCCAGGTGTGGTGTCAGATCCAGAGAGCAAGGCTCCATCAACAGGACCGCATCAGGTGGCCCAAGAGTTTCCCAAGCGTGACGAAGGCAAGGAGGGTTAAAATTTTAATTTATTAGTTGATTTATATTGTTAATTTGTATGGAATGCGAGAAGTTATTATTATTTGAATTAGCGTAATATTGTATGAAAAATTGGAATTTGATGAATATGTGTATTTATTAGAGTAGTTAAATGTTTATATAGTGTAAAATGTAATTTAATGAAGCTATTATTTCTGAGTATTAATTTGTGAATTTATGAATTATTTTATTGTGATATGACGTGGATATGTAATGAGGCTATTATATTTAGATATTAATTTGTGAATTTATGAATTATTTTATTGTGATTTTATTGTGATGTGTCGTGAGTATGTTAAAGGACTTCTTATGTAGTTTGTTTACCATTTATATGTAGTTTTATGATAATATTTTATTTAATTTTTCCAGCTCCATATAATGATGGATCCGGATACTGAAGAGATGCAGCATACAAAACATGAGCAAAGCCAGAAAGTTGCCGAGATGGACCTCGAAGAGGAGACGGGAAAACCAGAACTCCAGGCAGAGGCTCCAGTTGAAACGATGTTTGGCTTGTAGGCGAGGCGGAGATTTGACGAAAGTTTTTATATATTTATTTATTAAAGTAAATTTGAATATTTGTTATTATTTTAATTTAGTGAATTAATTGATTTGTATTGTTAGTTTGAATGGAATGCGAAAAGTTATTATTATTTGAATTGGCGTAAATATTGTTTGATAAAATGGAATTTAAAGAATATGTATATTTGTTAAATGTTTATGAAGTGTAAATGTAGTTTATTAATGTGATTTGATGAAGCTGCAGTTTAAGAATGATAATTTATGAGTTTACGAATTATTTATTTTGATGTGACATGAATATGTTTAGACTGTTGATGTGTGTGTAAATTAAGAGTTTGTATATAGTAATTAGTAAAATACCAAATTGGTACTTGTAAAGTTTTATATTAATACTTTATTTATTTATTTATGTTTCAGCGCCATATAACGTTGACACTGAAGAAGGGCAACAGGTTTGGCGAAGTTTTGCTTCAGAGAGATGGATGCAGGTTCCAGGTACCAATGGGAGAGGCGTCGGCTGCAGTCACGACCTATGGCAGAAAAGATGGCAGCATGGATTTCTTTGCTCCGCTATGGATACTCCAGGTGTGGTGTCAGATCCAGAGAGCAAGGCTCCATCAACAGGACCGCATCAGGTGGCCCAAGAGTTTCCCAAGCGTGACGAAGGCAAGGAGGGTTAAAATTTTAATTTATTAGTTGATTTATATTGTTAATTTGTATGGTATGCGAGAAGTTATTATTATTTGAATTAGCGTAATATTGTATGAAAAATTGGAATTTGATGAATATGTGTATTTATTAGAGTAGTTAAATGTTTATATAGTGTAAAATGTAATTTAATGAAGCTATTATTTCTGAGTATTAATTTGTGAATTTATGAATTATTTTATTGTGATATGACGTGGATATGTAATGAGGCTATTATATGTAGATATTAATTTGTGAATTTATGAATTATTTTATTGTGATTTTATTGTGATGTGTCGTGAGTATGTTAAAGGACTTCTTATGTAGTTTGTTTACCATTTATATGTAGTTTTATGATAATATTTTATTTAATTTTTCCAGCTCCATATAATGATGGATCCGGATACTGAGGAGATGCAGCATACAAGACATGAGCAAAGCCAGAAAGTTGCCGAGATGGACCTCGAAGAAGAGACCAGAAAAACCAGTACTCCGGGCAAAGGCTCCAGATGAGACGATATTTGGGTTGTGGACGAGGCGAAGATTTGGCAAGGAGAAGATGGCGGCATATTTTCTTTGCTCCGTTAAGGATACTCCAGGTGTTAAATATTTATATAATGTAAAATGTAATTTAATGAGGCTATTATTTCTGAATATTAATTTGTGAATTTATGAGTTATTTTATTGTGATGTGAAGTGGGTATGTAATGAAGCTATTATATTTGAATATCAATCTGTGAATTTATGAGTTATTTTATTGTGATTTTATTGTGATGTGACGTGGGTATGTAATGTAGCTATTATATTTAAATATTAATTTGTGAATTTATGAGTTATTTCATTGTGATGTGACGTGGGTATGTTAAAGGACTGCTTATGTGGTTTGTTTACCATTTATATGAAGTTTTATGATAATATCTTATTTAATTTTTCCAGCTCCATATAATGATGGTTCCGGGCACTGAGGATATGCAGCATACAAAGCATGAGCAAAGCCGGAAAGTTGCCGAGATGGACCTCGAAGAAGAGACGAGAAAACCAGAAATCCGGGCAGAGGCTCCAGATGAGACGATGTTTGGGTTGTGAACGAGGCGGAGATTTGGCAAGGAGAAGATGGCGGCATATTTTCTTCGCTCATACTGATTGCTCCGTTATGGATACTCCAGGTGTGGTGTCGGGTCCAGAGAGCAAGGCTCCATCCACAGGACCGCATCAGGTGGCCCAAGAATTTCCCAAGCGTGATGAAAGCAAGGAGGGTTAAGATTTTAATTTATTAGTTGATTTGTATTGTTAATTTGTATGGAATGCGAGAAGTTATTATTATTTGAATTAGCGTAATATTGTATGATAAATTGGAATTTGATGAATATGTGTGTTTATTAGAGTAGTTAAATGTTTATATAATGTAAAATGTAATTTAGTGAGGCTATTATTTCTGAATATTAATTTGTGAATTTATGAATTATTTTATTGTGATATGACGTGGGTATGTAATGAGGCTATTATATTTAGATATTAATTTGTGAATTTATGAATTATTTTATTGTGATTTTATTGTGATGTGTCGTGAGTATGTTAAAGGACTTCTTATGTAGTTTGTTTACCATTTATATGTAGTTTTATGATAATATTTTATTTTTTTTTTTTTTTTTTTTTTTTTCTTGGTTTCGGGTGCCCATTCGGATGGTTATCGCGGCATGTAGCTCTTAGCTTGAGCTTTATCCGTCGGTTGCAGGAGAACAATCACGGGTTTAGTAACATGAGACCCACTTCTTCCCCATAAGCCTGGTGTTAGGATCAGGTTTTGGAGTGCATCGGGTCAGCACGTGGGTATTTCAGGCAGCATTGGGAAGGCTAGAGGCCAGATCAGCCATACCGCCGCACTGATGCTTGGGCAGCAGAGCAGTGTTTTAGTATGGCTTCCTTGGTCTAACTATTTTTATTTTAATGCTTATTTCAGGTAGGGTGGATTTTTGGGTGTCACTGGTTATTTTGATTGAGTTAGTGGCATAGGAATGTGGCTCTAGGCCTCTCATTATGATTTATTTCAGATAGGTTGAGATTAGGCAATGGCCAGCAATCACTGAGTTTTAATAGTTGCTAGTTTTGCAACAGATTGTGTTCAGAGTTGAACGTAAGTTTATTCAAAGTAAATATTTAATGTAGTCAGTTGTGTTTTTTAGGCATCAATGTTATTTATTACAGTAATTCAGTTGGCTTATTACAGTATTCATTTAGTTTATTTCATTTTTCACTAGGACTTAGTCCTTTGTTTAATACGACCAACTTGCATATTTCAGCCCTTTAAGACCAAAGTACACAAGTGGTAATGATGTATTAGTGTAAGGGAAATAGGGCGGAAGGGAAGGAGCTATCTCTTTGAGAAGCTCTGTCCCGTAGGCCAGAGCTTCCCAATGGGATTGATAGTTAGTATAAAATGCTATCTGCTAGTGTCCTATACCTCATATGGGATAGGATCAACAGCAGGTTAGCATTTGGCAGCAGAGGATTTATTTCGGATGGAAGGGTGACTCTAAGAGAGTTCTATTGTTTATACTGAGAATTTCTCAGTTAGGGGGTTTTTATATAGGTTTATAGGAGTGGGGGAGGTGGGTTAAATATTTATTTTACATGCACGCAGACATGTATGTTACTTATAATCTGCAAGAGTCACGATTACCACAACATAAGCATATGTTGCATTAATGGGAATCACGACAGCCTAGAGAATACAATTAGAGTTATAATTATATTTTCTTATATTTATATTTATACAGCTTAGTTTTTATTGATTCTTAATGATATTCTTAATTAAACTGAAGCAGGGTTCCCATTGACGGATTCTTCCGGGATAGTTTTCCGATCCAAGGTCATGGCGTGGTATTAGAGCATAGATCCAATAGCAGATAGCAGCATCGGGTCATGTTTTATTTCCTTGATTGGACACAATACGTGAACATGGCTTTGTATTTGTGCATAAATCCAAAAGCAGTTAGCAGGATCAGGTCTGTTAGAAACATAGATGCCATGTTTATTTCCATGATTGCATAGGCTAGAATCGGATGGCAACGTCAGCTCTAATAGACACAATAATTGCCATGTTTATTTCCTTAATTGGACACTGTGGAGAGCAGAAAAATAATTATTATATTGGGTATTTGTTTTTTGCTAATTTAGTTAGTAATTAGTATTATTTGGCCATGTATGTTATTATAAAATAGGCAAGTTGTCCTGCTATGAGTATGTGCATTCCAGATTATGTTGTCTCCTTTTGAGAGAGTTTTGAGTGAGTTGTTGATAGAAATTATTTGAATGCGATAAAGTTATTTTAATTTTGTAATTTGGGTACAGGGGTAACTTGAAAAACAGAAGCTAATTGAACAATTTGGAGTGTAATTATTTTAGTTTATTTAAAGGAAGTCAGAGCAACTCCTGAGGGTGAACAAAATGATGTATAAAATTAGATATAATTGAATCGATTCTTTTTAAGGCTAGATGGACAGGGAGCACTCAGTAAAGCATTTATGAATGCAGAGAAAGTAAGGCTTTTATTCTTTGTTAATATTAATATTCTTTTATTTAATTGATAATTTAATTTAGTGGTACAGATGCCACAGGAGTAATAGTGAATTAGGTAGTATGAATAGTTTAAGGTGTTTTTATGTTTATTTCAAGATTGGATTTTAAGAGAGTCAAGTGACTCCCGGTGGCATTGTACAAAAACAGATGTCGTTAGATTATGGCTAGGTGTATCTATCTGGGCTAAATGGCCGTGCTTTTGTTAGTTAATTAGTACATTAGTTATAATTGTTATTGTATTGATAATTGAGTAGAAGTTTTGGAGGCATCCTTCTGAAGTAGTTTTCCGATCCTTGGTTGGACAATTAATTGTAATTGCGATTGCAATATATGATGAAGTAGGAGAGGTTTAAGAGGCATCCTTCTGAAGTAATTTTCCGATCCGTGAACATGGCTTTGTATTAGAGCATAAATCCAAAGCAGTTAGCAGCATCAGGACTGCTAGAAACCATTAATGTCATGTTTATTTCCAAGATTGAACACTGAGGGAGAAAGAATAATTAGTTCAGGTATTTATAGGTACTTTGATGTAATTAGTATTTTGTTTTAATTTTAATTGGCCATGGGTGACACAGTGCAATAGGATTATTTGTTGCTGTGTAAATGCCTCGCTTTGGGTTTATGGATTGGGAAAGGGTCTCTGAAAAGCTGCTAAGTTGAGACTTTTATGTTTATCAGGTTTATGATTCTTATAAAATTCAGAGGCTTTAATTTCTAAGTGCAGTCCTCCCAGGAGGCGACAGAATTAATCAAAAATATTTAAGCGGCAGACTCGCGCCGGAGCATCCCTGTTCAGAGCGTTTACTCTTTGCAAGGAAGCCTCAGATTTGGTATAGCCAGAGGCTAAATATCATCATAGGCATGTTACCCCAACACGAATATGTGCATTCAGGATTCTGCTGTCGCGTCCTGAGAGAGCTATGAGAAGGAGATACTAGAATACAGAAGAGTATACTTTTGTACATTTGCTATAGTTAGATTATTGGTTATAATTAAATTTCAATTAAGTAATTTGGGTGCCAGGGTAACTTGGTAAGAAGTTAATTAATTTAGAGTATTTTATTTTATTTTGGGTTGGATTAGAGGGAGTCGAAGTGACTCCTGAAGGCGTTGTACAAAAGCAGATTTAGTAGGGTTGTTACTTTGTGTATATAATTTAGGCTGTGCACTCTCATGCCCATGGCCATGCTTGGGTTATTTAATTTAGTAATTTGGTTGTAATTAATGTTATATTGTATAATAGAGGAGGGAGAGTTTGGAAGGCGTTCTTCTGGAATAGTTTTTCGATTCAGTGTCTTAACGTCATATTGGAGCTTATGACTAGAATCGAATGGCAACGTCAGCTCTAATAGGACCCATAACTTCCATGTTTATTCATTAATTGGACATGAAGTAGTTTTCCGATCCTTGGTTGGACAATTAATCGTAATTGTGATTGCATTATATGATGAAGTGGGAGAGGTTTATTGGAGACATCCTTCTGAAGTAGTTTTCCGAACCGAGAACATGGCTTGTATTAGAGAATAAATCCAAATCAGTTAGCAGCATCAGGACTGCTAGAATCCATAAATGCCATGTTTATTTCTATGACTTAACAGGCTAGCATTAAATGGCAACGTCAGCTCCAGTAGACATCAAAACTGTCATGTTTATTTCACAAGTTGGACACTGTGGAAGGGAGAAAAAGAATTATTAGTTTGGGTATTTGTATTTTGTTTATGTTTAATATAGTTAGTAATTAACATTATTTGGCCATAAGTATTACTATCATCATAGGCATGTTGCCCTGCTAAGAGTGCATTAAGGGTTATGTTGTCACCTTTTTTTTTTTTTTTTTTTCTTGGTTTCGGGTGCCCATTCGGATGGTTATCGCGGCATGTAACTCTTAGCTTGAGCTTTATCCGTCGGTTGCAGGAGAACAATCACGGGTTTAGTAACATGAGACCCACTTCTTCCCCAAAAGCCTGGTGTTAGGATCAGGTTTTGGAGTGCATCGGGTCAGCACGTGAGTATTTCAGGCAGCACTGGGAAGGCTAGAGGCCAGATCAGCCATACCGCCGCACTGATGCTTGGGCAGCAGAGCAGTGTTTTAGTATGGCTTCCTTGGTCTAACTATTTTTATTTTAATGCTTATTTCAGGTAGGGTAAATTTTTGGGTGTCACTGGTTATTTTGATTGGGTTAGTGGCATAGGAATGTGGCTCTAGGCCTCTCATTATGATTTATTTCAGATAGGTTGAGATTAGGCAATGGCCAGCAATCACTGAGTGTTAATAGTTGCTAGTTTTGCAACTGATTGTGTTCAGAGTTGAACGTAAGTATATTCAAAGTAAATATTTAATGTAGTCAGTTGTGTTTTTTAGGCATCAATGTTATTTATTTCAGTAATTCAGTTGGCTTATTACAGTATTCATTTAGATTATTTCATTTTTCACTAGGACTTAGTCCTTTGTTTAATACGACTAACTTGCATATTTCAGCCTTTTAAGACCAAAGTACACAAGTGGTAATAATGTATTAGTGTAAGGGAAATAAGGCGGAAGGGAGGAGCTATCTCTTTGAGAAACTCTGTCCCGCAGGCCAGAGTTTCTCAAAGGAATTGTTAGTTAGTTTAAAAAATGCTATCCGCTAGTGTTCTATACCTCATATGGGCTAGGAGCAACAGCAGGTTAGCATTTGGCAGCACAGGATTTATTTCAGATGGAAGGGTGACTCTAAAAGAGTTCTATTGTTTATACTGGGAATTTCTCAGTTAGGAGGTTTTTATATAGGTTTTTAGGAGTGTGGTAGGGGGGAGGGGGGGGGGGAAGGGTGCATAAGTGCGGATAACCGCATGCATGTTGTATTCCTATCCGTAAGAGTCAAGACCACTACAACACAAACACATGTTGCAGCATTAGTAATCGTGACTCTGACCAATTATATTTCAAAACATTTAAATGGATTTTAGGCAGACAGTTCACTGCATTGTAAACATACAGTGGGTAAATATAATGTAAATATCAGAGAAAAATAAGCGGACAACGGACACGCGACAAAGTGATAAAGGACAGAGTGAAGGAAAGTATATTAACGGACGCTATATAAATGACGCTGTCGCCCTTGTTGCCAACGCCAGCCAAGCCAATGCCAATTTCAGTGTATGTATATGTATATGATTTTTTATATACATATGTATTATTAATTTATTTAAATGAACAAAATTCCCTATTTTATTTATTAAAATTCTTTAGCTATGGCAGATGGTAAGTATAATTGATTTAATTTTGATTTATTTCAGCTAATATGTATGCGCATTATTATATTTATATATATGCATGTATGTATGAGTGTGTGTATGCATGCAGACCGGCAGGACAGCCGGCTCGACACTCATACACACACACACACACAATTTAACAATGGAAAAATATTAATTAAACAATTTAAGTCAGAACAGACTCACCGATATAATTGAGAAGCAGTAATTAATTTAATAATTCACTGCTAGAAATATTCAAATATTTATTAAACTGTATTTATTTCGCAAATTTGCGACACATTAACACATTGGCATATTGACATTATTGTCGTTGCATATATTTATGAACACTATTAATTATATTATTTATATTTGTTTGGCACTGGCAGCCCAATTATATATTACATTTGAAGCGCGCGCGGAGCTGATGCGTGTTTTTTTTTTTTTTTTTTTTTCTTGGTTTCGGGTGCCCATTCGGATGGTTATCGCGGCATGTAACTCTTAGCTTGAGCTTTATCCGTCGGTTGCAGGAGAACAATCACGGGTTTAGTAACATGAGACCCACTTCTTCCCCAAAAGCCTGGTGTTAGGATCAGGTTTTGGAGTGCATCGGGTCAGCACGTGAGTATTTCAGGCAGCACTGGGAAGGCTAGAGGCCAGATCAGCCATACCGCCGCACTGATGCTTGGGCAGCAGAGCAGTGTTTTAGTATGGCTTCCTTGGTCTAACTATTTTTATTTTAATGCTTATTTCAGGTAGGGTAAATTTTTGGGTGTCACTGGTTATTTTGATTGGGTTAGTGGCATAGGAATGTGGCTCTAGGCCTCTCATTATGATTTATTTCAGATAGGTTGAGATTAGGCAATGGCCAGCAATCACTGAGTGTTAATAGTTGCTAGTTTTGCAACTGATTGTGTTCAGAGTTGAACGTAAGTATATTCAAAGTAAATATTTAATGTAGTCAGTTGTGTTTTTTAGGCATCAATGTTATTTATTTCAGTAATTCAGTTGGCTTATTACAGTATTCATTTAGATTATTTCATTTTCACTAGGACTTAGTCCTTTGTTTAATACGACTAACTTGCATATTTCAGCCTTTTAAGACCAAAGTACACAAGTGGTAATAATGTATTAGTGTAAGGGAAATAAGGCGGAAGGGAGGAGCTATCTCTTTGAGAAACTCTGTCCCGTAGGCCAGAGTTTCTCAAAGGAATTGTTAGTTAGTTTAAAAAATGCTATCCGCTAGTGTTCTATACCTCACATGGGCTAGGAGCAACAGCAGGTTAGCATTTGGCAGCACAGGATTTATTTCAGATGGAAGGGTGACTCTAAAAGAGTTCTATTGTTTATACTGGGAATTTCTCAGTTAGGAGGTTTTTATATAGGTTTTTAGGAGTGTGGGAGGGGGGAGGGGGGGGGGAAGGGTGCATAAGTGCGGATAACCGCATGCATGTTGTATTCCTATCCGTAAGAGTCAAGACCACTACAACACAAACACATGTTGCAGCATTAGTAATCATGACTCTGACCAATTATATTTCAAAACATTTAAATGGATTTTAGACAGACAGTTCACTGCATTGTAAACATACAGTGGGTAAATATAATGTAAATATCAGAGAAAAATAAGCTTTTTTTTTTTTTCTTGGTTTCGGGTGCCCATTCGGATGGTTATCGCGGCATGTAACTCTTAGCTTGAGCTTTATCCGTCGGTTGCAGGAGAACAATCACGGGTTTAGTAACATGAGACCCACTTCTTCCCCAAAAGCCTGGTGTTAGGATCAGGTTTTGGAGTGCATCGGGTCAGCACGTGAGTATTTCAGGCAGCACTGGGAAGGCTAGAGGCCAGATCAGCCATACCGCCGCACTGATGCTTGGGCAGCAGAGCAGTGTTTTAGTATGGCTTCCTTGGTCTAACTATTTTTATTTTAATGCTTATTTCAGGTAGGGTAAATTTTTGGGTGTCACTGGTTATTTTGATTGGGTTAGTGGCATAGGAATGTGGCTCTAGGCCTCTCATTATGATTTATTTCAGATAGGTTGAGATTAGGCAATGGCCAGCAATCACTGAGTGTTAATAGTTGCTAGTTTTGCAACTGATTGTGTTCAGAGTTGAACGTAAGTATATTCAAAGTAAATATTTAATGTAGTCAGTTGTGTTTTTTAGGCATCAATGTTATTTATTTCAGTAATTCAGTTGGCTTATTACAGTATTCATTTAGATTATTTCATTTTTCACTAGGACTTAGTCCTTTGTTTAATACGACTAACTTGCATATTTCAGCCTTTTAAGACCAAAGTACACAAGTGGTAATAATGTATTAGTGTAAGGGAAATAAGGCGGAAGGGAGGAGCTATCTCTTTGAGAAACTCTGTCCCGTAGGCCAGAGTTTCTCAAAGGAATTGTTAGTTAGTTTAAAAAATGCTATCCGCTAGTGTTCTATACCTCACATGGGCTAGGAGCAACAGCAGGTTAGCATTTGGCAGCACAGGATTTATTTCAGATGGAAGGGTGACTCTAAAAGAGTTCTATTGTTTATACTGGGAATTTCTCAGTTAGGAGGTTTTTATATAGGTTTTTAGGAGTGTGGGAGGGGGGAGGGGGGGGGGAAGGGTGCATAAGTGCGGATAACCGCATGCATGTTGTATTCCTATCCGTAAGAGTCAAGACCACTACAACACAAACACATGTTGCAGCATTAGTAATCATGACTCTGACCAATTATATTTCAAAACATTTAAATGGATTTTAGACAGACAGTTCACTGCATTGTAAACATACAGTGGGTAAATATAATGTAAATATCAGAGAAAAATAAGCGGACAACGGACACGCGACAAAGTGATAAAGGACAGAGTGAAGGAAAGTATATTAACGGACGCTATATAAATGACGCTGTCGCCGTCGCAGAGAGCATATTTCTATTATGAGGGACTGAAATAGCTGAAAGAATGTATGCGCTATTGGTGTGAGCAGGTAAAAAGACAAACAAAACAAAACCATAATGAAGAGATCGTTTTTTAATATGCTTGAATATGTGTAATGGTAGACATCAGTATAAATGGTGTGTGCTGCAATTGCCGATTACTGCATTGTAAACATACAGTGGGTAAATATAATGTAAATATCAGAGAAAAATAAGCGGACAACGGACACGCGACAAAGTGATAAAGGACAGAGTGAAGGAAAGTATATTAACGGACGCTATATAAATGACGCTGTCGCCCTTGTTGCCAACGCCAGCCAAGCCAATGCCAATTTCAGTGTATGTATATGTATATGATTTTTTATATACATATGTATTATTAATTTATTTAAATGAACAAAATTCCCTATTTTATTTATTAAAATTCTTTAGCTATGGCAGATGGTAAGTATAATTGATTTAATTTTGATTTATTTCAGCTAATATGTATGCGCATTATTATATTTATATATATGCATGTATGTATGAGTGTGTGTATGCATGCAGACGACCGGCAGGACAGCCGGCTCGACACACATACACACACACACACACACAATTTAACAATGGAAAAATATTAATTAAACAATTTAAGTCAGAACAGACTCAACGATATAATTGAGAAGCAGTAATTAATTTAATAATTCACTGCTAGAAATATTCAAATATTTATTAAACTGTATTTATTTCGCAAATTTGCGACACATTAACACATTGGCATATTGACATTATTGTCGTTGCATATATTTATGAACACTATTAATTATATTATTTATATTTGTTTGGCACTGGCAGCCCAATTATATATTACATTTGAAGCGCGCGCGGAGCTGATGCGTGTTTAAACATATGGGAGAGCTAATTGAGACTGATTTTAATAAATGAGAAACAAAAGGAATGTAGCAGAGGCAAAGGCAAAGGCAGAGGCAGAGAGCAGCAGAGAGCATATTTCTATTATGAGGGACTGAAATAGCTGAAAGAATGTATGCGCTATTGGTGTGAGCAGGTAAAAAGACAAACAAAACAAAACCATAATGAAGAGATCGTTTTTTAATATGCTTGAATATGTGTAATGGTAGACATCAGTATAAATGGTGTGTGCTGCAATTGCCGATTACTGCATTGTAAACATACAGTGGGTAAATATAATGTAAATATCAGAGAAAAATAAGCGGACAACGGACACGCGACAAAGTGATAAAGGACAGAGTGAAGGAAAGTATATTAACGGACGCTATATAAATGACGCTGTCGCCCTTGTTGCCAACGCCAGCCAAGCCAATGCCAATTTCAGTGTATGTATATGTATATGATTTTTTATATACATATGTATTATTAATTTATTTAAATGAACAAAATTCCCTATTTTATTTATTAAAATTCTTTAGCTATGGCAGATGGTAAGTATAATTGATTTAATTTTGATTTATTTCAGCTAATATGTATGCGCATTATTATATTTATATATATGCATGTATGTATGAGTGTGTGTATGCATGCAGACCGGCAGGACAGCCGGCTCGACACACATACACACACACACACACACAATTTAACAATGGAAAAATATTAATTAAACAATTTAAGTCAGAACAGACTCACCGATATAATTGAGAAGCAGTAATTAATTTAATAATTCACTGCTAGAAATATTCAAATATTATTAAACTATATTTATTTCGCAAATTTGCGACACATTAACACATTGGCATATTGACATTATTGTCGTTGCATATATTTATGAACACTATTAATTATATTATTTATATTTGTTTGGCACTGGCAGCCCAATTATATATTACATTTGAAGCGCGCGCGGAGCTGATGCGTGTTTAAACATATGGGAGAGCTAATTGAGACTGATTTTAATAAATGAGAACCAAAAGGAATGTAGCAGAGGCAAAGGCAAAGGCAGAGGCAGAGAGCAGCAGCATCAGCAGCAGCAGCAGCAGCAGCAGAGAGCATATTTCTATTATGAGGGACTTTTTTTTTTTTTTTCTTGGTTTCGGGTGCCCATTCGGATGGTTATCGCGGCATGTAACTCTTAGCTTGAGCTTTATCCGTCGGTTGCAGGAGAACAATCACGGGTTTAGTAACATGAGACCCACTTCTTCCCCAAAAGCCTGTTGTTAGGATCAGGTTTTGGAGTGCATCGGGTCAGCACGTGAGTATTTCAGGCAGCACTGGGAAGGCTAGAGGCCAGATCAGCCATACCGCCGCACTGATGCTTGGGCAGCAGAGCAGTGTTTTAGTATGGCTTCCTTGGTCTAACTATTTTTATTATTAGGCTTATTTCAGGTAGGGTGGATAAATTGGTGTCACTGGTTATTTGAATATGGGTTAGTGGCATAGGAAGGTGACTCTAGGCCTCTCAATCTGATTTATTTCAGGTAGGTATAGTATTGGCCAAAGGCCAGAAATCACTGTATTTTAGTGGCTGCTAGATTAGCAACTGACTGTGTTCAGAGTTAGTCATAAGAGTATTCAAAGTAATAGATTGATGTAATCAGTTGGATTTTTAGGCATCGATGGATGTTTATTTCAGAATTCAGATAGCTTATTTCAATATTCGTAGGATTTATTTCATTTATCACTAGGACTTAGTCCTTTGTTTAATACAACCAGCTTGCATGTTTCAGTCTTTTTAGACCAAAGTACACAAGTGGTTATGGTATATTAGTGTAAGGGAAATAAGGCAGAAAAGGAGCTATCTCTTTGAGAAACTATGTCCCGTAGGCCAGAGTTTATCAAAGGATTTGTTAGTTAGTATAAAAGTGCTATCTGCTAGTGTCCCATACCTCATATGGGCTAGGAGCAACAGCAAGTTAGCATTTGGCAGCACAGGATTTTTTTCAGGTGGAAGGGTGACTCTAAAAGAGTTCTATTGTTTATACTGAGAATTTCTCAGTTAGGGGGGTTTTTAACTAGGTTTATAGGAGTGGGGGAGGGGGGTGCAAAGGTTTATTTTGCATGCACGCAGGCATGTATGTTGCTTATTATCTATGAGAGTCATGATTGCCACAACATAAGCATATGTTGAGCTTAAGGCGATCATGGCACTATTAAGTACAATTTTAATTTTTACAAAAGATTTAAAAAAAAAAAAAACTACTCTTAGTTTTACTAGTTCTTAATGCTACTCTTAGAATTATTGAAGCAGCATTAGTGGGGAGGGATGGGCCTCCTGGCGCCCCAGTCCAGTCCGGACGACAGATCCAGTGCAGCGATACCCCACTCTACCGGCGAATCCCTCTCCTAACAGGAGTTGTTGGGGTTAGAGGACCTCCACCGGCCCGCCCCTTCTGGAAAGGCATGTTTGGGTTGCTCTGTGGTGGTGGCTTGGCAGGACCCAACAGTGCCACTTCTCGTCCACTGACGACCTCCTCTGTAGCAGTCCTCCGATCAGGGGTCATGACACTTCCTAGGAGCACAAATCCAGGAACAAATAGCGGCATTAGGTCCGATAGAGCAGTATTTGCCAAGTTTATTTAGATTATTTAACTCTGTGGGAGAAAGAATATTTAGTTCGGGTATTTATAAGTAATTAATATAGTTAGTATTTTGTATTATTTGCACCTGAAAGACTCAGCGCAATTGGATTTGTTATTTCAGTGTTAATGAGTACACCTTGGGGCAGGTGGATAAAATGAGGGTCTCTATTATTTTATTACTTTGAAATTTTAATAGTTGTAAGATGTTTATTCTTTTCAGATTCGGAATCTTGCTTCTACAGTGCAGTCCACCCAAGAGGCGACAGGATTAATTGAGAATGTTAAGTGTATTTACACGAGAGATTCGCACCAGGGCATCCATGTTCAGAGCGTGTGCTCATTGCATGGAAGCCTCAGTTTTAGTATAGCCAAGGGCTAATTTTCGTCATAGGCATGTTACCCCGACACGAATATATGCATTCAGAATCACTCCGCCGCGTCTTGAGAGGGCTACTAATAGAAAATATTTGACTGCAGAGAAAATTAAGCTTTTGTACTTTTGTTGCTATTAATTGTTAAAAAGGATAACTACATTCTATAATTTAGGTACAGTGTAACCTCAAAATCAAAATAATTGAGATTTGAAGTGCAATTGTTATTTTAGATTAATAAAGGGAGTCAGAGTGACTCCTGGAGAAGTTGCACAAAAGCAGATTTAATTGAATTGTTACTTTATAAGGCTAGTTAGGTTGTGAGTACTGAAAGAGGTATTTGGATACAGAGTAATCTTTTGTGCTTATTTAATATTGGTGTGTTTTAACTTTAATTTAATCATTTAGTTTCATATTTAGATGCCATAGAAAGTAATAGTGTAATTGTATAATTATAAGGTGTATTTTTGTTTGGATTAAATTATGGAATTTAAATTCCTGAAGGCATATTACAAAAATAGATTTAATTAAATTATTGTTTTATGAATTAATAAATTGTGTGTACTCATTACACATGACCGTGTCTTAATTAGTTTATTAGTGAAATAAAAGTAGTTATAATTATTTAGCATAAAAGAGTGAGTGGAATTTTGGAGGCATCCTTCTGGAGTAGTTTTCCGATTCAGACTTATGACGTTGTATTAGAGCATTCAGCTAGTAATAAGTAGCAGCATTAGGTCAGTTGGAGTCCATGAATACCATGTTTATTCCCATGAGTGAGCTCTGTGGGATGGGGGGAAAGAATAGTTAGTTTGGGTATTTATAAGTTGTTTTATATAGTTAGTATTTTATAATTTGCACCTGAAAGACACAGTGCAATCGGATTTTTTATTGCAGTGTTAATGAGTACACTTTGGGGCAGGTGGACCGAATGAGAGTCTCTATTGATTTATTAAATTGAAGATTTTGATGATTGTAAGATATTTATTCCTATTAAATTCAGGATCTTGCTGTTGTAGTGTAGTCCACCCAAGAGGCGACTGAATTGATTGAGAATGTTAAGTATATTTACACGACAGATACGCGCCAGGGCATCCATGTTCAGAGCGTGTGCTCATTGCATGGAAGCCTCAGTTTTAGTATAGCCAAGGGCTAATTTTCGTCATAGGCATGTTACCCCGACACGAATATATGCATTCAGGATCACTCCATCGCGTCTTGAGAGGGCTACTAATAGAAATTATTTGAATGCAGAGAAAATTAAGCTTTTGTACCCTTGTTGCTACTAATTGTTGAAAACAATAACTTCATTCTATATTTTAGGTACAATGTAACCTCAAAATAATAATAATTGAGATTTGAAGTGCGATTATTATTTTAATTAATAAAGGGAGTCAGAGTGACTCCTGGAGAAGTTGCACAAAAGCAGATTTAATTGAATTGTTACTTTATAAGGCTAGTTAGGTTGTGAGTACTGAAAGAGGTATTTGGATACAGAGTAATCTTTTGTGCTTATTTAATATTGGTGCGTTTTAATTTTAATTCAATCATTTAGCTTCATATTTAGATGCCATTGGAAGTAATAGTATAATTGTACAATTATAAGGTGTATTTTTGTTTGGATTAAATTAAGGAATTTAAATTCCCGAAGGCACAGCACAAAAACAGATTTAATTAAATTATTGTTTTATGAATTAATAAATTGTGTGTACTCATTACACATGACCGTGTCTTAATTAGTTTATTAGTGAATTAAAAGTAGTTATAATTATTTAGCATAAAAGAGTGAGTGGAATTTTGGAGGCATCCTTCTGGAGTAGTATTCCGATTCGGAGTTATGACGTTGTATTAGAGCATTCAGCTAGTAATAGGTAGCAGCATTAGGTCAGATGGAGTCCATGAATACCATGTTTATTCCCATGAGTGAGCTCTGTGGGATGAGGAGAAAGAATAATTAGTTTGGGTATTTATAAGTTGTTTTATATAGTTAGTATTTTGTATTATTTGCACCTGAAAGACAAAGTGCAATCGGATTTTTTATTGCAGTGTTAATGAGTACACTTTGGGGCAGGTGGACCGAATGAGAGTCTCTATAGATTTATTACATTGAAGATTTTGATGATTGCAAGATATTTATTCCTATTAAATTCAGGATCTTGCTGTTGTAGTGTAGTCCACCCAAGAGGCGACAGAATTAATTGAGAGTGTTAAGTATTTTTACACAACAGATGCGTGCCAGGGCATCCATGTTCAGAGCGTGTGCTCATTGCATGGAAGCCTCAGTTTTAGTATAGCCAAGGGCTAATTATCGTCATAGGCATGTAACCCCGACACGAATATGCGCATTCAGGTTCACTCCGTCGCGTCCTGAGTGGGCTACTAATAGAACTTATTTGGATGCAGAGAAATTGAGGTTTTGTACTTTTGTTGCTATTAATTGCTAAAAAGAATAATTACATTCTATAATTTAGGTACAGTGTAACCTCTAAAACAAAATAATTGAGATTTGAAGTGCAATTATTATTTTAGATTGATAAAGGGAGACAGAGTGACTCCTGGAGAAGTTGCACAAAAGCAGATTTAATTGAAGTGTTACTTTATAAGGCTAGTTAGGTTGTGAGTACTGAAAGAGGTATTTGGATACAGAGTAATCTTTTGTGCTTATTTAATATTGGTGTGTTTTAATTTTAATTTAATCATTTAGTTTCATATTTAGATGCCATAGAAAGTAATAGTATAATTGTATAATTATAAGGTGTATTTTTGTTTGGATTAAATTAAGGAATTTAAATTCCTGAAGGCATAGTACAAAAACAGATTTAATAAATTATTGTTTTATGAATTAATAAATTGTGTGTACTCATTACACATGACCGTGTCTTAATTAGTTTATTAGTGAATTAAAAGTAGTTATAATTATTTAGCATAAAAGAGTGAGTGGAATTTTGGAGGCATCCTTCTGGAGTAGTATTCCGATTCGGAGTTATGACGTTGTATTAGAGCATTCAGCTAGTAATAGGTAGCAGCATTAGGTCAGATGGAGTCCATGAATACCATGTTTATTCCCATGAGTGAGCTCTGTGGGATGGGGGGAAAGAATAATTAGTTCGGGTATTTATAAGTTGTTTTATATAGTTAGTATTTTGTTTTATTTGCACCTTTTTTTTTTTTTTTTTCTTGGTTTCGGGTGCCCATTCGGATGGTTATCGCGGCATGTAACTCTTAGCTTGAGCTTTATCCGTCGGTTGCAGGAGAACAATCACGGGTTTAGTAACATGAGACCCACTTCTTCCCCAAAAGCCTGTTGTTAGGATCAGGTTTTGGAGTGCATCGGGTCAGCACGTGAGTATTTCAGGCAGCACTGGGAAGGCTAGAGGCCAGATCAGCCATACCGCCGCACTGATGCTTGGGCAGCAGAGCAGTGTTTTAGTATGGCTTCCTTGGTCTAACTATTTTTATTATTAGGCTTATTTCAGGTAGGGTGGATAAATTGGTGTCACTGGTTATTTGAATATGGGTTAGTGGCATAGGAAGGTGACTCTAGGCCTCTCAATCTGATTTATTTCAGGTAGGTATAGTATTGGCCAAAGGCCAGAAATCACTGTATTTTAGTGGCTGCTAGATTAGCAACTGACTGTGTTCAGAGTTAGTCATAAGAGTATTCAAAGTAATAGATTGATGTAATCAGTTGGATTTTTAGGCATCGATGGATGTTTATTTCAGAATTCAGATAGCTTATTTCAATATTCGTAGGATTTATTTCATTTATCACTAGGACTTAGTCCTTTGTTTAATACAACCAGCTTGCATGTTTCAGTCTTTTTAGACCAAAGTACACAAGTGGTTATGGTATATTAGTGTAAGGGAAATAAGGCAGAAAAGGAGCTATCTCTTTGAGAAACTATGTCCCGTAGGCCAGAGTTTATCAAAGGATTTGTTAGTTAGTATAAAAGTGCTATCTGCTAGTGTCCCATACCTCATATGGGCTAGGAGCAACAGCAAGTTAGCATTTGGCAGCACAGGATTTTTTTCAGGTGGAAGGGTGACTCTAAAAGAGTTCTATTGTTTATACTGAGAATTTCTCAGTTAGGGGGGTTTTTAACTAGGTTTATAGGAGTGGGGGAGGGGGGTGCAAAGGTTTATTTTGCATGCACGCAGGCATGTATGTTGCTTATTATCTATGAGAGTCATGATTGCCACAACATAAGCATATGTTGAGCTTAAGGCGATCATGGCACTATTAAGTACAATTTTAATTTTTACAAAAGATTTAAAAAAAAAAAAAACTACTCTTAGTTTTACTAGTTCTTAATGCTACTCTTAGAATTATTGAAGCAGCATTAGTGGGGAGGGATGGGCCTCCTGGCGCCCCAGTCCAGTCCGGACGACAGATCCAGTGCAGCGATACCCCACTCTACCGGCGAATCCCTCTCCTAACAGGAGTTGTTGGGGTTAGAGGACCTCCACCGGCCCGCCCCTTCTGGAAAGGCATGTTTGGGTTGCTCTGTGGTGGTGGCTTGGCAGGACCCAACAGTGCCACTTCTCGTCCACTGACGACCTCCTCTGTAGCAGTCCTCCGATCAGGGGTCATGACACTTCCTAGGAGCACAAATCCAGGAACAAATAGCGGCATTAGGTCCGATAGAGCAGTATTTGCCAAGTTTATTTAGATTATTTAACTCTGTGGGAGAAAGAATATTTAGTTCGGGTATTTATAAGTAATTAATATAGTTAGTATTTTGTATTATTTGCACCTGAAAGACTCAGCGCAATTGGATTTGTTATTTCAGTGTTAATGAGTACACCTTGGGGCAGGTGGATAAAATGAGGGTCTCTATTATTTTATTACTTTGAAATTTTAATAGTTGTAAGATGTTTATTCTTTTCAGATTCGGAATCTTGCTTCTACAGTGCAGTCCACCCAAGAGGCGACAGGATTAATTGAGAATGTTAAGTGTATTTACACGAGAGATTCGCACCAGGGCATCCATGTTCAGAGCGTGTGCTCATTGCATGGAAGCCTCAGTTTTAGTATAGCCAAGGGCTAATTTTCGTCATAGGCATGTTACCCCGACACGAATATATGCATTCAGAATCACTCCGCCGCGTCTTGAGAGGGCTACTAATAGAAAATATTTGACTGCAGAGAAAATTAAGCTTTTGTACTTTTGTTGCTATTAATTGTTAAAAAGGATAACTACATTCTATAATTTAGGTACAGTGTAACCTCAAAATCAAAATAATTGAGATTTGAAGTGCAATTGTTATTTTAGATTAATAAAGGGAGTCAGAGTGACTCCTGGAGAAGTTGCACAAAAGCAGATTTAATTGAATTGTTACTTTATAAGGCTAGTTAGGTTGTGAGTACTGAAAGAGGTATTTGGATACAGAGTAATCTTTTGTGCTTATTTAATATTGGTGTGTTTTAACTTTAATTTAATCATTTAGTTTCATATTTAGATGCCATAGAAAGTAATAGTGTAATTGTATAATTATAAGGTGTATTTTTGTTTGGATTAAATTATGGAATTTAAATTCCTGAAGGCATATTACAAAAATAGATTTAATTAAATTATTGTTTTATGAATTAATAAATTGTGTGTACTCATTACACATGACCGTGTCTTAATTAGTTTATTAGTGAAATAAAAGTAGTTATAATTATTTAGCATAAAAGAGTGAGTGGAATTTTGGAGGCATCCTTCTGGAGTAGTTTTCCGATTCAGACTTATGACGTTGTATTAGAGCATTCAGCTAGTAATAAGTAGCAGCATTAGGTCAGTTGGAGTCCATGAATACCATGTTTATTCCCATGAGTGAGCTTTTTTTTTTTTTTTTAATAGTTTAGTCTATATTTTGGCGCACTGGCCATAAAATTCGATTTACAATAACTTATGTTAAATACAAATATTGGCCTTAAAGTTAGTGCATTTAGTGAGGAGGCAGCAGCGTAAATTAAACGATTTAATCCTTCCGTGGATGATTGAGTGGAGGGGAAGCGGAAAAAAGCGGAAGCATTGTGATGTAGGTGCCCCATCCCTCAAAGGAGCACCAAAGTAGTATAAAATACATAACTTATGTAATTACAAAAGAGTTAATATTAGGGTCACAAAGTTTGCATAAATGAGAGAGAGTGTATAAATTTGAACATTATGAGCGATTTTTGCATTTGAATAAAGAACAGTTTAACTATATGCGATTAAGAATTTACAAAATGTTAAATTAAGAGTTTATGTAAGAGTGAATTTAAATAAGAATTGTGTAAAAGCTTAAATTTTTACTTTAATTTTAGGATCGACGAGTAAGCAGGACCAGGATTAGAAGCGGAAACAGAAGCTCCAACGGTTGTAGTAGCCGATTATCGGGTGCCCGGCTCAACCAAGGACAGAGCCGCCTTGTGTGGGCCGAGGAATCCGAGCCGTGAGGCGTTAATTTGTTTAGCGCCATGCGGATTAAATTCCGGATGCGATTTGGAAAACGTGTAAGTTGCCGAAGCCAGAGTAATAGCCATAGCTGACCCAGGTGAGTTTAATTGCATGATGATGAGTAGGCATAAAGGATGGCTGCATGGATTTATTTTGCTCCGCTATGGATACTCCAAGTGTGGTGTCAGGTCCAGAGAGCAGGGCTCCATCAACGGGACCACGTCAGGTGGCGCAAGAATTTCCCAAGCGTGATGAAGGCAAGGAGGGTTGAGATTTTAATTTATTATTAAATTGTATGAGATGCGAAAAGTTATATTTATTTGAATTAGCATAATATTGTTTGATGGAGTTTGATGAATGTATTTATTAGAGTAATGAAATATTTATGTAATGTGAAGTGTAATTTATGAAGTTATTTTATTTGAGTATTAATTTATGAATTATTTTATTGTGATGTGACGTGGATATGTAATGAAGCTATTATAATTAAGTATTAATTTGTAAATTTATGAGTTATTTTATTATGATGTGACGTGGGTATGTTGAGAACTGCTTATGTAGCTGGTTTACCATTTTTATGATGTTTTATGATAATGTTTTATTTAATTTTTTCAGCTCCATATAATGTTGGTTCCAGACACTGAGGAGATGCAGCAAAAGCGAAGCCAGAAAGTTGCCGAGATGGACCTCGAAGAGGAGACGGGAAAACCAGAACTCCAGGCAGAGGCTCCAGTTGAAACGATATTTGGCTTGTAGGCGAGGCGGAGATTTGACGAAAGTTTTTATATATTTATTTATTAAAGTAAATTTGAATATTTGTTATTATTTTAATTTAGTGAATTAATTGATTTGTATTGTTAGTTTGAATGGAATGCGAAAAGTTATTATTATTTGAATTGGCGTAAATATTGTTTGATAAAATGGAATTTAAAGAATATGTATATTTGTTAAATGTTTATGAAGTGTAAATGTAGTTTATTAATGTGATTTGATGAAGCTGCAGTTTAAGAATGATAATTTATGAGTTTACGAATTATTTATTTTGATGTGACATGAATATGTTTAGACTGTTGATGTGTGTGTAAATTAACAGTTTGTATATAGTAATTAGTAAAATACCAAATTGGTACTTGTAAAGTTTTATATTAATACTTTATTTATTTATTTATGTTTCAGCGCCATATAACGTTGACACTGAAGAAGGGCAACAGGTTTGGCGAAGTTTTGCTTCAGAGAGATGGATGCAGGTTCCAGGTACCAATGGGAGAGGCGTCGGCTGCAGTCACGACCTATGGCAGAAAAGATGGCAGCATGGATTTCTTTGCTCCGCTATGGATACTCCAGGTGTGGTGTCAGATCCAGAGAGCAAGGCTCCATCAACAGGACCGCATCAGGTGGCCCAAGAGTTTCCCAAGCGTGACGAAGGCAAGGAGGGTTAAAATTTTAATTTATTAGTTGATTTATATTGTTAATTTGTATGGAATGCGAGAAGTTATTATTATTTGAATTAGCGTAATATTGTATGAAAAATTGGAATTTGATGAATATGTGTATTTATTAGAGTAGTTAAATGTTTATATAGTGTTTTTTTTTTTTTTTTCTTGGTTTCGGGTGCCCATTCGGATGGTTATCGCGGCATGTAACTCTTAGCTTGAGCTTTATCCGTCGGTTGCAGGAGAACAATCACGGGTTTAGTAACATGAGACCCACTTCTTCCCCAAAAGCCTGGTGTTAGGATCAGGTTTTGGAGTGCATCGGGTCAGCACGTGAGTATTTCAGGCAGCACTGGGAAGGCTAGAGGCCAGATCAGCCATACCGCCGCACTGATGCTTGGGCAGCAGAGCAGTGTTTTAGTATGGCTTCCTTGGTCTAACTATTTTTATTTTAATGCTTATTTCAGGTAGGGTAAATTTTTGGGTGTCACTGGTTATTTTGATTGGGTTAGTGGCATAGGAATGTGGCTCTAGGCCTCTCATTATGATTTATTTCAGATAGGTTGAGATTAGGCAATGGCCAGCAATCACTGAGTGTTAATAGTTGCTAGTTTTGCAACTGATTGTGTTCAGAGTTGAACGTAAGTATATTCAAAGTAAATATTTAATGTAGTCAGTTGTGTTTTTTAGGCATCAATGTTATTTATTTCAGTAATTCAGTTGGCTTATTACAGTATTCATTTAGATTATTTCATTTTTCACTAGGACTTAGTCCTTTGTTTAATACGACTAACTTGCATATTTCAGCCTTTTAAGACCAAAGTACACAAGTGGTAATAATGTATTAGTGTAAGGGAAATAAGGCGGAAGGGAGGAGCTATCTCTTTGAGAAACTCTGTCCCGTAGGCCAGAGTTTCTCAAAGGAATTGTTAGTTAGTTTAAAAAATGCTATCCGCTAGTGTTCTATACCTCACATGGGCTAGGAGCAACAGCAGGTTAGCATTTGGCAGCACAGGATTTATTTCAGATGGAAGGGTGACTCTAAAAGAGTTCTATTGTTTATACTGGGAATTTCTCAGTTAGGAGGTTTTTATATAGGTTTTTAGGAGTGTGGGAGGGGGGAGGGGGGGGGGGGGGGGGGAAGGGTGCATAAGTGCGGATAACCGCATGCATGTTGTATTCCTATCCGTAAGAGTCAAGACCACTACAACACAAACACATGTTGCAGCATTAGTAATCATGACTCTGACCAATTATATTTCAAAACATTTAAATGGATTTTAGACAGACAGTTCACTGCATTGTAAACATACAGTGGGTAAATATAATGTAAATATCAGAGAAAAATAAGCGGACAACGGACACGCGACAAAGTGATAAAGGACAGAGTGAAGGAAAGTATATTAACGGACGCTATATAAATGACGCTGTCGCCGTCGCAGAGAGCATATTTCTATTATGAGGGACTGAAATAGCTGAAAGAATGTATGCGCTATTGGTGTGAGCAGGTAAAAAGACAAACAAAACAAAACCATAATGAAGAGATCGTTTTTTAATATGCTTGAATATGTGTAATGGTAGACATCAGTATAAATGGTGTGTGCTGCAATTGCCGATTACTGCATTGTAAACATACAGTGGGTAAATATAATGTAAATATCAGAGAAAAATAAGCGGACAACGGACACGCGACAAAGTGATAAAGGACAGAGTGAAGGAAAGTATATTAACGGACGCTATATAAATGACGCTGTCGCCCTTGTTGCCAACGCCAGCCAAGCCAATGCCAATTTCAGTGTATGTATATGTATATGATTTTTTATATACATATGTATTATTAATTTATTTAAATGAACAAAATTCCCTATTTTATTTATTAAAATTCTTTAGCTATGGCAGATGGTAAGTATAATTGATTTAATTTTGATTTATTTCAGCTAATATGTATGCGCATTATTATATTTATATATATGCATGTATGTATGAGTGTGTGTATGCATGCAGACGACCGGCAGGACAGCCGGCTCGACACACATACACACACACACACACACAATTTAACAATGGAAAAATATTAATTAAACAATTTAAGTCAGAACAGACTCAACGATATAATTGAGAAGCAGTAATTAATTTAATAATTCACTGCTAGAAATATTCAAATATTTATTAAACTGTATTTATTTCGCAAATTTGCGACACATTAACACATTGGCATATTGACATTATTGTCGTTGCATATATTTATGAACACTATTAATTATATTATTTATATTTGTTTGGCACTGGCAGCCCAATTATATATTACATTTGAAGCGCGCGCGGAGCTGATGCG
This sequence comes from Scaptodrosophila lebanonensis, assembly GCF_003285725.1. NCBI lineage: Eukaryota > Metazoa > Arthropoda > Insecta > Diptera > Drosophilidae > Scaptodrosophila > Scaptodrosophila lebanonensis. Next base: position 119,288 of record NW_022060756.1, read on the forward strand.
TGTTTAAACATATGGGAGAGCTAATTGAGACTGATTTTAATAAATGAGAAACAAAAGGAATGTAGCAGAGGCAAAGGCAAAGGCAGAGGCAGAGAGCAGCAGAGAGCATATTTCTATTATGAGGGACTGAAATAGCTGAAAGAATGTATGCGCTATTGGTGTGAGCAGGTAAAAAGACAAACAAAACAAAACCATAATGAAGAGATCGTTTTTTAATATGCTTGAATATGTGTAATGGTAGACATCAGTATAAATGGTGTGTGCTGCAATTGCCGATTACTGCATTGTAAACATACAGTGGGTAAATATAATGTAAATATCAGAGAAAAATAAGCGGACAACGGACACGCGACAAAGTGATAAAGGACAGAGTGAAGGAAAGTATATTAACGGACGCTATATAAATGACGCTGTCGCCCTTGTTGCCAACGCCAGCCAAGCCAATGCCAATTTCAGTGTATGTATATGTATATGATTTTTTATATACATATGTATTATTAATTTATTTAAATGAACAAAATTCCCTATTTTATTTATTAAAATTCTTTAGCTATGGCAGATGGTAAGTATAATTGATTTAATTTTGATTTATTTCAGCTAATATGTATGCGCATTATTATATTTATATATATGCATGTATGTATGAGTGTGTGTATGCATGCAGACCGGCAGGACAGCCGGCTCGACACACATACACACACACACACACACAATTTAACAATGGAAAAATATTAATTAAACAATTTAAGTCAGAACAGACTCACCGATATAATTGAGAAGCAGTAATTAATTTAATAATTCACTGCTAGAAATATTCAAATATTTATTAAACTATATTTATTTCGCAAATTTGCGACACATTAACACATTGGCATATTGACATTATTGTCGTTGCATATATTTATGAACACTATTAATTATATTATTTATATTTGTTTGGCACTGGCAGCCCAATTATATATTACATTTGAAGCGCGCGCGGAGCTGATGCGTGTTTAAACATATGGGAGAGCTAATTGAGACTGATTTTAATAAATGAGAACCAAAAGGAATGTAGCAGAGGCAAAGGCAAAGGCAGAGGCAGAGAGCAGCAGCATCAGCAGCAGCAGCAGCAGCAGCAGAGAGCATATTTCTATTATGAGGGACTGAAATAGCTGAAAGAATGTATGCGCTATTGGTGTGAGCAGGTAAAAAGACAAACAAAACAAAACCATAATGAAGAGATCGTTTTTTAATATGCTTGAATATGTGTAATGGTAGACATCAGTATAAATGGTGTGTGCTGCAATTGCCGATTACTGCATTGTAAACATACAGTGGGTAAATATAATGTAAATATCAGAGAAAAATAAGCGGACAACGGACACGCGACAAAGTGATAAAGGACAGAGTGAAGGAAAGTATATTAACGGACGCTATATAAATGACGCTGTCGCCCTTGTTGCTAACGCCAGCCAAGCCAATGCCAATTTCAGTGTATGTATATGTATATGATTTTTTATATACATATGTATTATTAATTTATTTAAATGAACAAAATTCCCTATTTTATTTATTAAAATTCTTTAGCTATGGCAGATGGTAAGTATAATTGATTTAATTTTGATTTATTTCAGCTAATATGTATGCGCATTATTATATTTATATATATGCATGTATGTATGAGTGTGTGTATGCATGCAGACCGGCAGGACAGCCGGCTCGACACACATACACACACACACACACACAATTTAACAATGGAAAAATATTAATTAAACAATTTAAGTCAGAACAGACTCACCGATATAATTGAGAAGCAGTAATTAATTTAATAATTCACTGCTAGAAATATTCAAATATTTATTAAACTGTATTTATTTCGCAAATTTGCGACACATTAACACATTGGCATATTGACATTATTGTCGTTGCATATATTTATGAACACTATTAATTATATTATTTATATTTGTTTGGCACTGGCAGCCCAATTATATATTACATTTGAAGCGCGCGCGGAGCTGATGCGTGTTTAAACATATGGGAGAGCTAATTGAGACTGATTTTAATAAATGAGAACCAAAAGGAATGTAGCAGAGGCAAAGGCAAAGGCAGAGGCAGAGAGCAGCAGCATCAGCAGCAGCAGCAGCAGCAGCAGAGAGCATATTTCTATTATGAGGGACTGAAATAGCTGAAAGAATGTATGCGCTATTGGTGTGAGCAGGTAAAAAGACAAACAAAACAAAACCATAATGAAGAGATCGTTTTTTAATATGCTTGAATATGTGTAATGGTAGACATCAGTATAAATGGTGTGTGCTGCAATTGCCGATTACTGCATTGTAAACATACAGTGGGTAAATATAATGTAAATATCAGAGAAAAATAAGCGGACAACGGACACGCGACAAAGTGATAAAGGACAGAGTGAAGGAAAGTATATTAACGGACGCTATATAAATGACGCTGTCGCCCTTGTTGCTAACGCCAGCCAAGCCAATGCCAATTTCAGTGTATGTATATGTATATGATTTTTTATATACATATGTATTATTAATTTATTTAAATGAACAAAATTCCCTATTTTATTTATTAAAATTCTTTAGCTATGGCAGATGGTAAGTATAATTGATTTAATTTTGATTTATTTCAGCTAATATGTATGCGCATTATTATATTTATATATATGCATGTATGTATGAGTGTGTGTATGCATGCAGACCGGCAGGACAGCCGGCTCGACACACATACACACACACACACACACAATTTAACAATGGAAAAATATTAATTAAACAATTTAAGTCAGAACAGACTCACCGATATAATTGAGAAGCAGTAATTAATTTAATAATTCACTGCTAGAAATATTCAAATATTTATTAAACTGTATTTATTTCGCAAATTTGCGACACATTAACACATTGGCATATTGACATTATTGTCGTTGCATATATTTATGAACACTATTAATTATATTATTTATATTTGTTTGGCACTGGCAGCCCAATTATATATTACATTTGAAGCGCGCGCGGAGCTGATGCGTGTTTAAACATATGGGAGAGCTAATTGAGACTGATTTTAATAAATGAGAAACAAAAGGAATGTAGCAGAGGCAAAGGCAAAGGCAGAGGCAGAGAGCAGCAGAGAGCATATTTCTATTATGAGGGACTGAAATAGCTGAAAGAATGTATGCGCTATTGGTGTGAGCAGGTAAAAAGACAAACAAAACAAAACCATAATGAAGAGATCGTTTTTTAATATGCTTGAATATGTGTAATGGTAGACATCAGTATAAATGGTGTGTGCTGCAATTGCCGATTACTGCATTGTAAACATACAGTGGGTAAATATAATGTAAATATCAGAGAAAAATAAGCGGACAACGGACACGCGACAAAGTGATAAAGGACAGAGTGAAGGAAAGTATATTAACGGACGCTATATAAATGACGCTGTCGCCCTTGTTGCCAACGCCAGCCAAGCCAATGCCAATTTCAGTGTATGTATATGTATATGATTTTTTATATACATATGTATTATTAATTTATTTAAATGAACAAAATTCCCTATTTTATTTATTAAAATTCTTTAGCTATGGCAGATGGTAAGTATAATTGATTTAATTTTGATTTATTTCAGCTAATATGTATGCGCATTATTATATTTATATATATGCATGTATGTATGAGTGTGTGTATGCATGCAGACGACCGGCAGGACAGCCGGCTCGACACACATACACACACACACACACACAATTTAACAATGGAAAAATATTAATTAAACAATTTAAGTCAGAACAGACTCAACGATATAATTGAGAAGCAGTAATTAATTTAATAATTCACTGCTAGAAATATTCAAATATTTATTAAACTGTATTTATTTCGCAAATTTGCGACACATTAACACATTGGCATATTGACATTATTGTCGTTGCATATATTTATGAACACTATTAATTATATTATTTATATTTGTTTGGCACTGGCAGCCCAATTATATATTACATTTGAAGCGCGCGCGGAGCTGATGCGTGTTTAAACATATGGGAGAGCTAATTGAGACTGATTTTAATAAATGAGAACCAAAAGGAATGTAGCAGAGGCAAAGGCAAAGGCAGAGGCAGAGAGCAGCAGCATCAGCAGCAGCAGCAGCAGCAGCAGAGAGCATATTTCTATTATGAGGGACTGAAATAGCTGAAAGAATGTATGCGCTATTGGTGTGAGCAGGTAAAAAGACAAACAAAACAAAACCATAATGAAGAGATCGTTTTTTAATATGCTTGAATATGTGTAATGGTAGACATCAGTATAAATGGTGTGTGCTGCAATTGCCGATTACTGCATTGTAAACATACAGTGGGTAAATATAATGTAAATATCAGAGAAAAATAAGCGGACAACGGACACGCGACAAAGTGATAAAGGACAGAGTGAAGGAAAGTATATTAACGGACGCTATATAAATGACGCTGTCGCCCTTGTTGCTAACGCCAGCCAAGCCAATGCCAATTTCAGTGTATGTATATGTATATTTTTTTTTTTTTTTTTTTTCTTGGTTTCGGGTGCCCATTCGGATGGTTATCGCGGCATGTAACTCTTAGCTTGAGCTTTATCCGTCGGTTGCAGGAGAACAATCACGGGTTTAGTAACATGAGACCCACTTCTTCCCCAAAAGCCTGGTGTTAGGATCAGGTTTTGGAGTGCATCGGGTCAGCACGTGAGTATTTCAGGCAGCACTGGGAAGGCTAGAGGCCAGATCAGCCATACCGCCGCACTGATGCTTGGGCAGCAGAGCAGTGTTTTAGTATGGCTTCCTTGGTCTAACTATTTTTATTTTAATGCTTATTTCAGGTAGGGTAAATTTTTGGGTGTCACTGGTTATTTTGATTGGGTTAGTGGCATAGGAATGTGGCTCTAGGCCTCTCATTATGATTTATTTCAGATAGGTTGAGATTAGGCAATGGCCAGCAATCACTGAGTGTTAATAGTTGCTAGTTTTGCAACTGATTGTGTTCAGAGTTGGACGTAAGTATATTCAAAGTAAATATTTAATGTAGTCAGTTGTGTTTTTTAGGCATCAATGTTATTTATTTCAGTAATTCAGTTGGCTTATTACAGTATTCATTTAGATTATTTCATTTTTCACTAGGACTTAGTCCTTTGTTTAATACGACTAACTTGCATATTTCAGCCTTTTAAGACCAAAGTACACAAGTGGTAATAATGTATTAGTGTAAGGGAAATAAGGCGGAAGGGAGGAGCTATCTCTATGAGAAACTCTGTCCCGTAGGCCAGAGTTTCTCAAAGGAATTGTTAGTTATTTTAAAAAATGCTATCCGCTAGTGTTCTATACCTCACATGGGCTAGGAGCAACAGCAGGTTAGCATTTGGCAGCACAGGATTTATTTCAGATGGAAGGGTGACTCTAAAAGAGTTCTATTGTTTATACTGGGAATTTCTCAGTTAGGAGGTTTTTATATAGGTTTTTAGGAGTGTGGTAGGGGGGAGGGGGGGGGGGAAGGGTGCATAAGTGCGGATAACCGCATGCATGTTGTATTCCTATCCGTAAGAGTCAAGACCACTACAACACAAACACATGTTGCAGCATTAGTAATCATGACTCTGACCAATTATATTTCAAAACATTTAAATGGATTTTAGACAGACAGTTCACTGCATTGTAAACATACAGTGGGTAAATATAATGTAAATATCAGAGAAAAATAAGCGGACAACGGACACGCGACAAAGTGATAAAGGACAGAGTGAAGGAAAGTATATTAACGGACGCTATATAAATGACGCTGTCGCCCTTGTTGCCAACGCCAGCCAAGCCAATGCCAATTTCAGTGTATGTATATGTATATGATTTTTTATATACATATGTATTATTAATTTATTTAAATGAACAAAATTCCCTATTTTATTTATTAAAATTCTTTAGCTATGGCAGATGGTAAGTATAATTGATTTAATTTTGATTTATTTCAGCTAATATGTATGCGCATTATTATATTTATATATATGCATGTATGTATGAGTGTGTGTATGCATGCAGACCGGCAGGACAGCCGGCTCGACACACACATACACACACACACACAATTTAACAATGGAAAAATATTAATTAAACAATTTAAGTCAGAACAGACTCAACGATATAATTGAGAAGCAGTAATTAATTTAATAATTCACTGCTAGAAATATTCAAATATTTATTAAACTGTATTTATTTCGCAAATTTGCGACACATTAACACATTGGCATATTGACATTATTGTCGTTGCATATATTTATGAACACTATTAATTATATTATTTATATTTGTTTGGCACTGGCAGCCCAATTATATATTACATTTGAAGCGCGCGCGGAGCTGATGCGTGTTTTTTTTTTTTTTTTTTTTTCTTGGTTTCGGGTGCCCATTCGGATGGTTATCGCGGCATGTAACTCTTAGCTTGAGCTTTATCCGTCGGTTGCAGGAGAACAATCACGGGTTTAGTAACATGAGACCCACTTCTTCCCCAAAAGCCTGTTGTTAGGATCAGGTTTTGGAGTGCATCGGGTCAGCACGTGAGTATTTCAGGCAGCACTGGGAAGGCTAGAGGCCAGATCAGCCATACCGCCGCACTGATGCTTGGGCAGCAGAGCAGTGTTTTAGTATGGCTTCCTTGGTCTAACTATTTTTATTATTAGGCTTATTTCAGGTAGGGTGGATAAATTGGTGTCACTGGTTATTTGAATATGGGTTAGTGGCATAGGAAGGTGACTCTAGGCCTCTCAATCTGATTTATTTCAGGTAGGTATAGTATTGGCCAAAGGCCAGAAATCACTGTATTTTAGTGGCTGCTAGATTAGCAACTGACTGTGTTCAGAGTTAGTCATAAGAGTATTCAAAGTAATAGATTGATGTAATCAGTTGGATTTTTAGGCATCGATGGATGTTTATTTCAGAATTCAGATAGCTTATTTCAATATTCGTAGGATTTATTTCATTTATCACTAGGACTTAGTCCTTTGTTTAATACAACCAGCTTGCATGTTTCAGTCTTTTTAGACCAAAGTACACAAGTGGTTATGGTATATTAGTGTAAGGGAAATAAGGCAGAAAAGGAGCTATCTCTTTGAGAAACTATGTCCCGTAGGCCAGAGTTTATCAAAGGATTTGTTAGTTAGTATAAAAGTGCTATCTGCTAGTGTCCCATACCTCATATGGGCTAGGAGCAACAGCAAGTTAGCATTTGGCAGCACAGGATTTTTTTCAGGTGGAAGGGTGACTCTAAAAGAGTTCTATTGTTTATACTGAGAATTTCTCAGTTAGGGGGGTTTTTAACTAGGTTTATAGGAGTGGGGGAGGGGGGTGCAAAGGTTTATTTTGCATGCACGCAGGCATGTATGTTGCTTATTATCTATGAGAGTCATGATTGCCACAACATAAGCATATGTTGAGCTTAAGGCGATCATGGCACTATTAAGTACAATTTTAATTTTTACAAAAGATTTAAAAAAAAAAAAACTACTCTTAGTTTTACTAGTTCTTAATGCTACTCTTAGAATTATTGAAGCAGCATTAGTGGGGAGGGATGGGCCTCCTGGCGCCCCAGTCCAGTCCGGACGACAGATCCAGTGCAGCGATACCCCACTCTACCGGCGAATCCCTCTCCTAACAGGAGTTGTTGGGGTTAGAGGACCTCCACCGGCCCGCCCCTTCTGGAAAGGCATGTTTGGGTTGCTCTGTGGTGGTGGCTTGGCAGGACCCAACAGTGCCACTTCTCGTCCACTGACGACCTCCTCTGTAGCAGTCCTCCGATCAGGGGTCATGACACTTCCTAGGAGCACAAATCCAGGAACAAATAGCGGCATTAGGTCCGATAGAGCAGTATTTGCCAAGTTTATTTAGATTATTTAACTCTGTGGGAGAAAGAATATTTAGTTCGGGTATTTATAAGTAATTAATATAGTTAGTATTTTGTATTATTTGCACCTGAAAGACTCAGCGCAATTGGATTTGTTATTTCAGTGTTAATGAGTACACCTTGGGGCAGGTGGATAAAATGAGGGTCTCTATTATTTTATTACTTTGAAATTTTAATAGTTGTAAGATGTTTATTCTTTTCAGATTCGGAATCTTGCTTCTACAGTGCAGTCCACCCAAGAGGCGACAGGATTAATTGAGAATGTTAAGTGTATTTACACGAGAGATTCGCACCAGGGCATCCATGTTCAGAGCGTGTGCTCATTGCATGGAAGCCTCAGTTTTAGTATAGCCAAGGGCTAATTTTCGTCATAGGCATGTTACCCCGACACGAATATATGCATTCAGAATCACTCCGCCGCGTCTTGAGAGGGCTACTAATAGAAAATATTTGACTGCAGAGAAAATTAAGCTTTTGTACTTTTGTTGCTATTAATTGTTAAAAAGGATAACTACATTCTATAATTTAGGTACAGTGTAACCTCAAAATCAAAATAATTGAGATTTGAAGTGCAATTGTTATTTTAGATTAATAAAGGGAGTCAGAGTGACTCCTGGAGAAGTTGCACAAAAGCAGATTTAATTGAATTGTTACTTTATAAGGCTAGTTAGGTTGTGAGTACTGAAAGAGGTATTTGGATACAGAGTAATCTTTTGTGCTTATTTAATATTGGTGTGTTTTAACTTTAATTTAATCATTTAGTTTCATATTTAGATGCCATAGAAAGTAATAGTGTAATTGTATAATTATAAGGTGTATTTTTGTTTGGATTAAATTATGGAATTTAAATTCCTGAAGGCATATTACAAAAATAGATTTAATTAAATTATTGTTTTATGAATTAATAAATTGTGTGTACTCATTACACATGACCGTGTCTTAATTAGTTTATTAGTGAAATAAAAGTAGTTATAATTATTTAGCATAAAAGAGTGAGTGGAATTTTGGAGGCATCCTTCTGGAGTAGTTTTCCGATTCAGACTTATGACGTTGTATTAGAGCATTCAGCTAGTAATAAGTAGCAGCATTAGGTCAGTTGGAGTCCATGAATACCATGTTTATTCCCATGAGTGAGCTCTGTGGGATGGGGGGAAAGAATAGTTAGTTTGGGTATTTATAAGTTGTTTTATATAGTTAGTATTTTATAATTTGCACCTGAAAGACACAGTGCAATCGGATTTTTTATTGCAGTGTTAATGAGTACACTTTGGGGCAGGTGGACCGAATGAGAGTCTCTATTGATTTATTAAATTGAAGATTTTGATGATTGTAAGATATTTATTCCTATTAAATTCAGGATCTTGCTGTTGTAGTGTAGTCCACCCAAGAGGCGACTGAATTGATTGAGAATGTTAAGTATATTTACACGACAGATACGCGCCAGGGCATCCATGTTCAGAGCGTGTGCTCATTGCATGGAAGCCTCAGTTTTAGTATAGCCAAGGGCTAATTTTCGTCATAGGCATGTTACCCCGACACGAATATATGCATTCAGGATCACTCCATCGCGTCTTGAGAGGGCTACTAATAGAAATTATTTGAATGCAGAGAAAATTAAGCTTTTGTACCCTTGTTGCTACTAATTGTTGAAAACAATAACTTCATTCTATATTTTAGGTACAATGTAACCTCAAAATAATAATAATTGAGATTTGAAGTGCGATTATTATTTTAATTAATAAAGGGAGTCAGAGTGACTCCTGGAGAAGTTGCACAAAAGCAGATTTAATTGAATTGTTACTTTATAAGGCTAGTTAGGTTGTGAGTACTGAAAGAGGTATTTGGATACAGAGTAATCTTTTGTGCTTATTTAATATTGGTGCGTTTTAATTTTAATTCAATCATTTAGCTTCATATTTAGATGCCATTGGAAGTAATAGTATAATTGTACAATTATAAGGTGTATTTTTGTTTGGATTAAATTAAGGAATTTAAATTCCCGAAGGCACAGCACAAAAACAGATTTAATTAAATTATTGTTTTATGAATTAATAAATTGTGTGTACTCATTACACATGACCGTGTCTTAATTAGTTTATTAGTGAATTAAAAGTAGTTATAATTATTTAGCATAAAAGAGTGAGTGGAATTTTGGAGGCATCCTTCTGGAGTAGTATTCCGATTCGGAGTTATGACGTTGTATTAGAGCATTCAGCTAGTAATAGGTAGCAGCATTAGGTCAGATGGAGTCCATGAATACCATGTTTATTCCCATGAGTGAGCTCTGTGGGATGAGGAGAAAGAATAATTAGTTTGGGTATTTATAAGTTGTTTTATATAGTTAGTATTTTGTATTATTTGCACCTGAAAGACAAAGTGCAATCGGATTTTTTATTGCAGTGTTAATGAGTACACTTTGGGGCAGGTGGACCGAATGAGAGTCTCAATAGATTTATTACATTGAAGATTTTGATGATTGCAAGATATTTATTCCTATTAAATTCAGGATCTTGCTGTTGTAGTGTAGTCCACCCAAGAGGCGACAGAATTAATTGAGAGTGTTAAGTATTTTTACACAACAGATGCGTGCCAGGGCATCCATGTTCAGAGCGTGTGCTCATTGCATGGAAGCCTCAGTTTTAGTATAGCCAAGGGCTAATTATCGTCATAGGCATGTAACCCCGACACGAATATGCGCATTCAGGTTCACTCCGTCGCGTCCTGAGTGGGCTACTAATAGAACTTATTTGGATGCAGAGAAATTGAGGTTTTGTACTTTTGTTGCTATTAATTGCTAAAAAGAATAATTACATTCTATAATTTAGGTACAGTGTAACCTCTAAAACAAAATAATTGAGATTTGAAGTGCAATTATTATTTTAGATTGATAAAGGGAGACAGAGTGACTCCTGGAGAAGTTGCACAAAAGCAGATTTAATTGAAGTGTTACTTTATAAGGCTAGTTAGGTTGTGAGTACTGAAAGAGGTATTTGGATACAGAGTAATCTTTTGTGCTTATTTAATATTGGTGTGTTTTAATTTTAATTTAATCATTTAGTTTCATATTTAGATGCCATAGAAAGTAATAGTATAATTGTATAATTATAAGGTGTATTTTTGTTTGGATTAAATTAAGGAATTTAAATTCCTGAAGGCATAGTACAAAAACAGATTTAAGAAATTATTGTTTTATGAATTAATAAATTGTGTGTACTCATTACACATGACCGTGTCTTAATTAGTTTATTAGTGAATTAAAAGTAGTTATAATTATTTAGCATAAAAGAGTGAGTGGAATTTTGGAGGCATCCTTCTGGAGTAGTATTCCGATTCGGAGTTATGACGTTGTATTAGAGCATTCAGCTAGTAATAGGTAGCAGCATTAGGTCAGATGGAGTCCATGAATACCATGTTTATTCCCATGAGTGAGCTCTGTGGGATGGGGGGAAAGAATAATTAGTTCGGGTATTTATAAGTTGTTTTATATAGTTAGTATTTTGTTTTATTTGCACCTGAAAGACACAGTGCAATCGGATTTTTTATTGCAGTGTTAATGAGAACACTTTGGGGCAGGTGGATCAAATGAGGGTCTCTATTATTTTATTACTTTGAAATTTTAATAGTTGTAAGATGTTTATTCTTTTCAGACTCGGAATCTTGCCTCTACAGTGCAGTCCACCCAAGAGGCGACAGGATTAATTGAGAATGTTAAGTATATTTACACGACAGATTCGCACCAGGGCATCCAAGTTCAGAGCGTGTGCTCATTGCATGGAAGCCTCAGTTTAAGTATTTTTTTTTTTTTTTTCTTGGTTTCGGGTGCCCATTCGGATGGTTATCGCGGCATGTAACTCTTAGCTTGAGCTTTATCCGTCGGTTGCAGGAGAACAATCACGGGTTTAGTAACATGAGACCCACTTCTTCCCCAAAAGCCTGTTGTTAGGATCAGGTTTTGGAGTGCATCGGGTCAGCACGTGAGTATTTCAGGCAGCACTGGGAAGGCTAGAGGCCAGATCAGCCATACCGCCGCACTGATGCTTGGGCAGCAGAGCAGTGTTTTAGTATGGCTTCCTTGGTCTAACTATTTTTATTATTAGGCTTATTTCAGGTAGGGTGGATAAATTGGTGTCACTGGTTATTTGAATATGGGTTAGTGGCATAGGAAGGTGACTCTAGGCCTCTCAATCTGATTTATTTCAGGTAGGTATAGTATTGGCCAAAGGCCAGAAATCACTGTATTTTAGTGGCTGCTAGATTAGCAACTGACTGTGTTCAGAGTTAGTCATAAGAGTATTCAAAGTAATAGATTGATGTAATCAGTTGGATTTTTAGGCATCGATGGATGTTTATTTCAGAATTCAGATAGCTTATTTCAATATTCGTAGGATTTATTTCATTTATCACTAGGACTTAGTCCTTTGTTTAATACAACCAGCTTGCATGTTTCAGTCTTTTTAGACCAAAGTACACAAGTGGTTATGGTATATTAGTGTAAGGGAAATAAGGCAGAAAAGGAGCTATCTCTTTGAGAAACTATGTCCCGTAGGCCAGAGTTTATCAAAGGATTTGTTAGTTAGTATAAAAGTGCTATCTGCTAGTGTCCCATACCTCATATGGGCTAGGAGCAACAGCAAGTTAGCATTTGGCAGCACAGGATTTTTTTCAGGTGGAAGGGTGACTCTAAAAGAGTTCTATTGTTTATACTGAGAATTTCTCAGTTAGGGGGGTTTTTAACTAGGTTTATAGGAGTGGGGGAGGGGGGTGCAAAGGTTTATTTTGCATGCACGCAGGCATGTATGTTGCTTATTATCTATGAGAGTCATGATTGCCACAACATAAGCATATGTTGAGCTTAAGGCGATCATGGCACTATTAAGTACAATTTTAATTTTTACAAAAGATTTAAAAAAAAAAAACTACTCTTAGTTTTACTAGTTCTTAATGCTACTCTTAGAATTATTGAAGCAGCATTAGTGGGGAGGGATGGGCCTCCTGGCGCCCCAGTCCAGTCCGGACGACAGATCCAGTGCAGCGATACCCCACTCTACCGGCGAATCCCTCTCCTAACAGGAGTTGTTGGGGTTAGAGGACCTCCACCGGCCCGCCCCTTCTGGAAAGGCATGTTTGGGTTGCTCTGTGGTGGTGGCTTGGCAGGACCCAACAGTGCCACTTCTCGTCCACTGACGACCTCCTCTGTAGCAGTCCTCCGATCAGGGGTCATGACACTTCCTAGGAGCACAAATCCAGGAACAAATAGCGGCATTAGGTCCGATAGAGCAGTATTTGCCAAGTTTATTTAGATTATTTAACTCTGTGGGAGAAAGAATATTTAGTTCGGGTATTTATAAGTAATTAATATAGTTAGTATTTTGTATTATTTGCACCTGAAAGACTCAGCGCAATTGGATTTGTTATTTCAGTGTTAATGAGTACACCTTGGGGCAGGTGGATAAAATGAGGGTCTCTATTATTTTATTACTTTGAAATTTTAATAGTTGTAAGATGTTTATTCTTTTCAGATTCGGAATCTTGCTTCTACAGTGCAGTCCACCCAAGAGGCGACAGGATTAATTGAGAATGTTAAGTGTATTTACACGAGAGATTCGCACCAGGGCATCCATGTTCAGAGCGTGTGCTCATTGCATGGAAGCCTCAGTTTTAGTATAGCCAAGGGCTAATTTTCGTCATAGGCATGTTACCCCGACACGAATATATGCATTCAGAATCACTCCGCCGCGTCTTGAGAGGGCTACTAATAGAAAATATTTGACTGCAGAGAAAATTAAGCTTTTGTACTTTTGTTGCTATTAATTGTTAAAAAGGATAACTACATTCTATAATTTAGGTACAGTGTAACCTCAAAATCAAAATAATTGAGATTTGAAGTGCAATTGTTATTTTAGATTAATAAAGGGAGTCAGAGTGACTCCTGGAGAAGTTGCACAAAAGCAGATTTAATTGAATTGTTACTTTATAAGGCTAGTTAGGTTGTGAGTACTGAAAGAGGTATTTGGATACAGAGTAATCTTTTGTGCTTATTTAATATTGGTGTGTTTTAACTTTAATTTAATCATTTAGTTTCATATTTAGATGCCATAGAAAGTAATAGTGTAATTGTATAATTATAAGGTGTATTTTTGTTTGGATTAAATTATGGAATTTAAATTCCTGAAGGCATATTACAAAAATAGATTTAATTAAATTATTGTTTTATGAATTAATAAATTGTGTGTACTCATTACACATGACCGTGTCTTAATTAGTTTATTAGTGAAATAAAAGTAGTTATAATTATTTAGCATAAAAGAGTGAGTGGAATTTTGGAGGCATCCTTCTGGAGTAGTTTTCCGATTCAGACTTATGACGTTGTATTAGAGCATTCAGCTAGTAATAAGTAGCAGCATTAGGTCAGTTGGAGTCCATGAATACCATGTTTATTCCCATGAGTGAGCTCTGTGGGATGGGGGGAAAGAATAGTTAGTTTGGGTATTTATAAGTTGTTTTATATAGTTAGTATTTTATAATTTGCACCTGAAAGACACAGTGCAATCGGATTTTTTATTGCAGTGTTAATGAGTACACTTTGGGGCAGGTGGACCGAATGAGAGTCTCTATTGATTTATTAAATTGAAGATTTTGATGATTGTAAGATATTTATTCCTATTAAATTCAGGATCTTGCTGTTGTAGTGTAGTCCACCCAAGAGGCGACTGAATTGATTGAGAATGTTAAGTATATTTACACGACAGATACGCGCCAGGGCATCCATGTTCAGAGCGTGTGCTCATTGCATGGAAGCCTCAGTTTTAGTATAGCCAAGGGCTAATTTTCGTCATAGGCATGTTACCCCGACACGAATATATGCATTCAGGATCACTCCATCGCGTCTTGAGAGGGCTACTAATAGAAATTATTTGAATGCAGAGAAAATTAAGCTTTTGTACCCTTGTTGCTACTAATTGTTGAAAACAATAACTTCATTCTATATTTTAGGTACAATGTAACCTCAAAATAATAATAATTGAGATTTGAAGTGCGATTATTATTTTAATTAATAAAGGGAGTCAGAGTGACTCCTGGAGAAGTTGCACAAAAGCAGATTTAATTGAATTGTTACTTTATAAGGCTAGTTAGGTTGTGAGTACTGAAAGAGGTATTTGGATACAGAGTAATCTTTTGTGCTTATTTAATATTGGTGCGTTTTAATTTTAATTCAATCATTTAGCTTCATATTTAGATGCCATTGGAAGTAATAGTATAATTGTACAATTATAAGGTGTATTTTTGTTTGGATTAAATTAAGGAATTTAAATTCCCGAAGGCACAGCACAAAAACAGATTTAATTAAATTATTGTTTTATGAATTAATAAATTGTGTGTACTCATTACACATGACCGTGTCTTAATTAGTTTATTAGTGAATTAAAAGTAGTTATAATTATTTAGCATAAAAGAGTGAGTGGAATTTTGGAGGCATCCTTCTGGAGTAGTATTCCGATTCGGAGTTATGACGTTGTATTAGAGCATTCAGCTAGTAATAGGTAGCAGCATTAGGTCAGATGGAGTCCATGAATACCATGTTTATTCCCATGAGTGAGCTCTGTGGGATGAGGAGAAAGAATAATTAGTTTGGGTATTTATAAGTTGTTTTATATAGTTTTTTTCAATCGTTTATTATGGCGCACAAGGCCGAGAAATGGGTACAACAAACTTAATCTAAAATTAAATACTAATCCCAATTTCAGCCAAGAGTGTGCAGTGATAGGAGGCAGCGACATTTAAATTTGTCTTAATCCTTCCCTTTTAAAAGAGTGGAGGGAATGCGGGGAGAATCCGAAGCAGTGATGATTAGGTACCCCTTCCCTCTTGGGGGCACCAAATGGTAAGTTAAATTTGTGAGGGTTGTACATAGTTGAATAGTAATATAGTATAAATGTAGTTAAATTTAAATGATACAATGTGCAATATAAGATTACTATGTGATAAGCAGTAAATGTTAGATTTATGAATGTTGTGCAATAGTAGTATAATATAGTATATATATAATTAAATTTATGTGATATGGTGTGCAATATAATGTGATAAGCAAATGCAAGATAAATTGTGAATGTTGCACAAATAGTGGTATAAAAGTATATAAAAAATAATTAAATTTGTGTGATATGATGTGCAATATTTAAATTTAGTGTGATAAGTAAATGTGATATTTTTAAAGAATTTTAACAAAATATATAAGACAAAATTTTGGACTTAAGAATAGTAAATGTAGTTTATAAAGTAAAAAATAAAAGCTATTACATTGAAATGAAAAGAAAATTTAAATTGTTTCATTTTGAGTATTATATAAGACAATATTTTGAAATGCGTGTAGCTCAGGCTTTTTAAATGTGAGGTGTAAGTTTAACAAAATAATATGTATGTATATGTTGCTAGTAACAATAAATGTGGGCTTATAGAATATGACAATGAAACAGTGTTTATAAATTAAAGTAGATTCTAAGTTGGTGCTGCAGAAGTTCCGAGGCTGAATGATGTCCAAGTCCGGGGATGTTGTGCCGGTAGAAACGACCTTGTGAGAAGCCGCCGGTTTGTCCATTATAGAAGTTTGGGGAAGTAAAATGAAGAACTAATTAGTGTTTAGTTATATGGAGGATAAATCCAAAGAAACAATAGAGATGTGTGATTTGTGGTAGAGTGTGCTGTTTGATGATGAGTATATTATAAGGTGTGAATCGGCATGAGTGTAGCAATGTGTGCAGAGAAGTGTGTGTAGACAGAATGATGTGTGTGTAGGGTAGGAGTCCAGGACCCAGTGCGACAGGATTAACAAAATGATGTGCGTATAAATGAATTATTTATATTGTTGTTTACTTTATGTGGTTTGAAAAATTTGTGAATTAGTGATTGATTAATGGTGTGCGTTATTATGAAATTTTTATTGTATTTTTTTAATATTTATAAGGCATGTTTTATGATGTTATGGGCTATTGATATAATGAATTATGAAACTAGAGATTATTGTTATTATATTGGCTTGACAAGTTTATTAAGTGAAATGTGATTATTTTGAGTTAGTTATTGTGGCTTTTAATTTATAGAATGAAGAATTGTGTAGATGTGTGATTTCATTATACGGTGGTGGATTTTTATTTAGTGTGTGTTTTGATTAGATGTATGTAATTAATTGTGAAGTTGTGTGGAGATAATATAGCGTTTGTTATAGTATGTAGATTTTATAGGCGAAAATTATGATTGTTTTGTAAATTTTAGCGGGGAATGTAAATAGGTGATTAAATTGGTGACTGGTTTGTAAATTACAGTGTGTTTTGTTTTAAGTTAGTTATTTGCGGTTTCAAATTGATAAAATGTGGACTTGTGTGAATATGTGTTTCCGTTGAATGATGAAGTTATATAAATATACGTTTTAATTAGGTGTATAAATTATAAATTGTAAAATTGTGTGAAATAATATAGTATTTATAATGGTATGTGTATTAATGTAAATAATTTATAAGCAAATTTATATTTGCTTTGTAGGTTTTAGCGGGAGATGTAAATAAGTTATTAAATGTGTGACTAGTTTATCAATTACAATGTGTTGGTTTAAGTTAGTTATTGTGATTTGTATTTTATAAAGTGATGAATTGTGTAAATGTGATGAATTGTGTAAATGTGTGTTTCTATTACGTGATGCAATTTTGTAAATATGCGTTTTGACTGTATGAGTTTAATTGTAAAGTTGTATAAAGTGATATGATATTTATTATAATATGTGGATTAGTGTAAGTAATTTATAAGCAAATTAATATTTACTTTGTAGGTTTTAACTAACGAGAAACAGAAATGTCGACGAATAGTCCAGACCATGATGCATTAGTAGATTTGCGATCGTCAGGAATTAATGGAGGAGAGAGTAACACCAAGCGTAAGGAGTGTGGGCGTCCCTTCCGAGGTCGCGTGTGTCCATAATTTTGCGAACATTGGTTAAAGGGATGAGAGATCCGGGCTCCAGGCAGGTGATTATTGTGATAGGATTAGAAATTAGGTGAATTAATTTATATGTGAATTTAAAAGCCAATATATTTTTGTTTATATTTTGGTTATGTGGTGAAAATAAAAAGGTTATATAGCCGATGATTTACTTGTATGAAAAATGAATTAGTTATTATGTATTGCGGTGTTTAAATGCAGTTATGAGTGTTGTGTATGTTTATGGATGATTGATTTAAGTAATTTGTAATATTTACTGTATAAATGTTTGTCTATTTGTAGCGAGGTTGGGTCCGAATTTCATGCATCAAGGCGATTGAGAAGTATCGTTGGGATAAATATATCCGCAATAAATCTATATTTGTCCCGCGTTGCAGCAACATCCAACAGAAAGACAGCAGTCCTGCCATATAACAAAATAGGTGATTGGAACAGGTCACCAAGATGATTTCCAAACTGCAGACGAGATGACAGTAATGTGTACAATCTGGGTCACACGTTGCGTCCAGAAGCAGCATGAGTAATGGCCATTTAGCCATCATTCGATATAAATCCAAAATTGGTGTGGGGACACATAGCGGCAGACAGATCCATGGTGAAGAGCGCAGTATATCATCACAGGTAATACGCAGCGAAAGTTATTTCAAGGCTGAGAAGTCGGAATAATTAGTATTTGGTTAGTAGAGAAGAAAGGCACGTTACCAAATTAACTGGAGAGGTGTGGGTCAGTGTAGCAACCGCACACCCGCACAAAACCAGGCAGTCCCGCAGACGCCAGGTGTGACACCGCTGAAGAGGGACACGTGGCCAACCTAAGCGACCAGTAGCATGGACAAGCAGCTGAGCTAGCTGACACCTCCAGCCGCCGCGACCAAACAGGAGACACGGCCCCCACAGCAACAGGATGACACCAGGCGCGCAAGGACACTTGGAGAAGAAAACACGGCACTATAAAAGCAATACGACAGAGTACTTTCTGTTAAGATTTTCTTTAATTGAGATTATAAAAATTTGTTTAAGCGCAGCGAAAAGCACATTCGTGTCTAGTATGAATAACCCGACTGAGGGTTGAGACAGAAAACATAGGCTATTAAAACTGGATTCTGGGTGTACCAGTGGAAAACTGCCGTTAAAAATAAAGCTCATTAACATAAAGCTCGAAAGACACACTCAAATTGAGCAGAAATTAATTTATTAGAGCGGGGCTTAAAACACTTCGCTCATACTGATAGGTTACTCTTTGACAAAAAGAGAAAAATATTATAAAGAATAGATAAAGAAAAGAGAGTATATAGGTTATTCATAGTGATAAAGAAGAATTATAGACCCAGGAAATAGAAGAGTTTTGAGCGACCATGGCCAAGAAGCGCTCATTTATATCGCTGCTCGAGGCAGCATATCAGAGCACCAGTCGGCAAAACCGCCCATAGATGGTAGAGGGGCGAAGAAGGGCCCAGAATCCAGCTGTATAGAGTAAAAAATTCACACCATACACGGGTCTGGGTCCCTCCAAGCACGAAAAACCTCCATTAGATCAAGGAGCAACATGAATCGAAGACATAGTACAAGGCTATGAAAAGAAATTTTTCGAAGCATACTATGTGATTTAGTGAAATTTAGATGCAAGGTAAATAATTTTGGTATGAATAATAAAATTAAATAATCAAGGATTGCAGGTTGCTCAATTGACCATAGGAAGTTTAACAATGTTATGTTAAACATACTAAAATGTAGGTAACATAACAAATTTTTATACAAATACATGCCGCACAGAACCAAACTGGCCAGCAGACAAGATCAGGCGACAGAAGTTTAAGATAGGGAAAAAACATACTGGCAAAATCGAAGTTCTGTAATAAATACAAAATAATTGTTGGACAAGTTCGCGACTGAGACATGATGTGCACAGTTACCATGCAGTCGGCGAATCTAATCCACAATAATTCAGCGTATAAGTGTATAGAGTTTATCAGAATTTAAATTACTGAAGTAGTGTTGCCGTGGTATACACCGGCACTCCACACGAGACAGAACAACGTTGACAATGCGTAAGAACATAGGAGCGAAAAGAATGTCAACACGCCGTATTTCAGAGCGAAGAAGAAGGTTGGCGGTAAATTTGAAAAATTCTGAGTTTACTTTAGATGTAGAAAAAATCGAGTAGATAAAGGAAATACTACATGAGGTGAAAAAATTAATTAATTAGAGTTGTATTTGTATAATTTATTTAGTAGCTGCAGAGAGTTGCAATAAAAATATTACAATAAAAAGTTGCCCGCGATGAAAAAAGGGGAAATGAAAGCTCTGACTTGTAGGCGTGTGAAAAGAACGACAATACTTTAAATAAGGGAGACAGAAATAAGACACTCGTGAGAGAATAAACGGAGAGCATTTTAGTATAAGAGTTCCAGCAAGCGTGTAAATAGGTGAATGACCTAGGCGAGCGTGAATTGAAGCTAGAAAAGTGGGATAGGTCAGTAATGCGCCTCATATACGCAGTGTGAATAATAAAGCAAACATATGTTAAAAGCTCTAAGGCGTGTATATCAGAAAAGTGCTTCGTATGCGTAATGTAAAGATGTGTGTGTAGTACGTATGCAGAACCCATTGAGCGCAGTATTGCAGTGCAGCATGTATACTACTAAGAATAGCCTACTTTATGTAGTGGCTGTTTAGTTTTAGTAGTGGTCAGGTGGACAGATAAGTAAAGTATAATATATTAATTGTGATGAAAGTAACTATGAAAAATAATAAGAAAGTATTATCAGATTTATACACCGAAAGTGTAGAAAAATGAAATTATAAAATTTCATGTAATTAAATAAACGTATAGATGTAATTATACCATATATGTATGCTTAATGCATAATAAGAGTATAAATATAATAGGAAATGACTGATATAGAGAATTTATTGGAAAACATTGGGTGGAGGGACTCTGTCTGATAAATTCTTAGGTCGATAGCGATTTGGTGGACCATTACCAGGTGCTAAAGAAAGTAATCCCCGAACGAGGACATTTTCATGCGTACGAATTTTTTCCTTATATCTGCTCGCATGGAGATTAATTTGATCCCAAACCGTAGCAATGTTAAAAGCATTATGAATATCGGAGTTTCTCACGAATGGAGTAGCGTTTGTACAGCGACGTAAAGTAGAATTTTGTATGGTTTGAATTTTTCTAATATGAACATCTGCGGCACAGCCCCATAGTTCAATTCCATATTTGTATGATGGCGCAATAATCTGATTATAAATAAGCAATTTATTTCGAATGCTGAGGCGAGAACGTGAGTTTAGAAGCCAATTATATTTACGTACTTTAGTTATAAGTGACGATCTAATAGTACTTTTTTTTTTTATATATATACATTCTTTATTGTGACGCACAGGCCAGGTAAATGGGTACAACAGTTGCTTAAAATATAAATCTTATGACTAATCCATTACAGGTCTTTGTGTGCTTGAGACGAGAGGAGGCAACAGCGCAAGCAAAGCGCCTAGATCCTTCCAGGTTGATAAGATGGAGGGAAAGCGGGAAAAAAGCCGGAGCGATGATGATAAGGAGCCCCCTCCCTCAAAGGGGCACCATATAAGTGATATAATGTAAAGATTGTTGTAAGCTTAGGTGGTAATACATGTTATTTAAAAAATTAGAAGAAACAAATTGAATAATAGTAATACAAGGTAATATGTAAATGATTAAATTAACAATAAATGAATGAAAATTTGACAATTTTGAAAGAACTAATGTTTGGAATCGTGTGGATTTGGTAGATAAAAAAGAAAAACAATATTATGAAAAGTATATAAATAATATGTAAATAAGAAAATTTAACAATGAATGAAATTTAATAATTTTGAAAGAAATAATATTTGAAATCGTGTAGATTAGGTATGTAAAAATAATAATAATAATATTATGAAGAGTATATAAATAATTTGTAAATAAGAAAATTTGACAATAAATGAATGGTAATTTTAACAATTATGAAAGAAATAATATTTAAAATCGTGTAGATTTGGTAGGCAAAAAATGATGTGTAAATAAGAAGATTTAACAAAAATGAATGATAATTTAACAATTTTGAAAGATAATATTTGGAATCGTGTAGATTTGGTAGGTAAAAAACAATATTATGAAAAGTATATAATAAGAATATGGCGCAGGAACAAATGCAGTGGGCGGGATTATACAGAGCCAAGAGCCGGTATGGCGAATGAAGAATGATGCAGGAAAATCCATAAGGCGACAGAAGAGCGATGGCAAATGGTGGTCCAATCCGGTGAAAAGAAGATTTAGAAGAAATTAGTGAAAATGCTTAATAGAAGGGTGTGCCGGGAGGATGTGTATTCGTAGATGTGTAGAGATGAGTAAATTGCGTGCGACGTGAAGATGGTAAATGAAGTACTGTTGTGTGGGTGTATAAATGGAGGATGAATGCGGAGGGATCCGGTATAAGATTGGTATGAATTTCTAGCTTAAGTTATTATAAGTTATTGAATTAATATAGATTATTTGTAAATTGGTTGTGGGTAATTTATGAAAAACGGGAATACGAGTTATGAATTGTGTAATGCTTTATTCGTGTAGCAAATTATATAGTTTATTTATGGATTTAATTTGTTATATGGTATTATTTTAATAAATTTATAAATGGAAGAAAAAATCAATTATTTGTTTAAAGATTATAATTTGAATTAAGATATGTATATTGGGTTCAGTTATGTATAAATAAGTTATGTAGATTATTTGTGAATTTGTTGTGTGAAATTTAAGAAATTAATAAATGAAAGCGAGTGTGTGTGTTATTGTATATTGTATTATATGTGTAGGATTATAGAATTTATATTAAGAATAAATTATGGGTAAATTATTTGTTTGTTATTGTTTATAAATAGGGGTATTAATCTATTTGGTAGAATGAATTAAATTGGAGTGTGTATGTTGGAACAATTAATGTATATAAACTTTTATGAGTGATTGGGTAATTTATTAGTTAATATGAGATTTTATAAATTTATTGGACATTGGTTAAGAATTGTGTGAATTAAATTGGGCAGCTTTGATATGATATAATGTGATGTGTGTTTTGTGTAATATTGCGGATAAATAATTTAAAGAGGAGAAGATGTTATGTGTAAATGACAAATCCTTTGAGTGAGTGTGGCAGCAAGATACATTACTTGAATTAAATATAAAATCCAGAATTATGATGGTAGACAGGTAAACAATCCATAAGTGTGATTTGCGTCCGAATACAGGAGGTGTGATTGCGCAGGAGGATGAATCCTTGTCAACGAAATCAGTATAGGCGGAGTAAGCAAACGATATGCTATGGTTGGCAGCGGGGAAAATAAGTTATCCAGATTAAAAAGATTTGTTCAATTTTTAAATATGTGTAAAGATGTGATGTAATGTATGAATATGAGTGTAAAATTGAATGATGATGAATCGCTTGGCAGGATTCCAAGAGTCCCAAAATTAATGTGCAGAGAATGATGAAATGTCCAGAAGTGTGTGATGGATGAAGAAAAATGAAGCGGCGGGGGGATTAATGGGAAAAAATTCCCGGACGGTTACCACAGGTGTGTGGGCGAATAGATTATTGTTAATTATATTAGTTAAATTATCAGTATGAATCTGTCGTTTATGAATTGTTGTAAAGCATGATTGCATTAATAAGTATATGTGTATAAATGACAAAAAGTTATTATTTTTTTTTGTTTTATGCAGATATGTGTGCAGATGGGCGTGCAGCAGGAGCGTACTGAAGACGGAGGCAGAAGGAAGGATCCATGATGGGCAGCAGACAGCGTGAGGGCAAAATGCAGTAGTTTTGCGGAAAAACGGAGCAAAGTTGCTGATGACGATACGTAAGCCAGATGATTGTGAAGATCCGAGGATGTGAGTTTAATGAGTTACAGATGTGTGATAAGTTAAGTAGATTAAGTGTTCCAAATGATTTAGATTGATTAGTGTGTGTATTATGTAAGAATTATTATAAGTGGAATAATTGTTTTGGTTAACAAGTATATTATTGATGAAAAGTGTAATAATGATGAAATGGTGAATAGTAAAGATTATGTATTTTGAATAAAATGTGATTTAAGTGGTGTTTGGATAATATTATTAAATGCATATGCGCTAGTTAATTATAAAAAATTGATTTATATGAATAATAAAGTTATGAAAAGTTATTTATGTTTTATTCGCTATGATTCATACCAAAATTGTCGTAGTAAGTCCAAATCCTGGAGTTCCAGCATGTAACTGACAAAACACAAATAATGCAGAGATAGCATAGGTGTAGAGAAAACAGCAATCCAATGGAGAAAACAGATAGCACTCAAACGGGTGGCTAAGTATTGGCGGCTGAGAGTGAGTCCCACGCTGCGGCACACCCAACAGAGAGGCGAGAATAAGCAGATCCAGATGTTCCAGGCCGAAAGATTACGGTAGTAACCAAAGCGTGAGGGCATATTTATTTATGTACAGAATATAGATGATAATAACATGAAGATGCGACATCGGTGCAGGGAAAAAGTGATGGCTGCAGCTCCATGTAAGTGCAGGTACAGTGGTGCAGCACTCCAAAAATAAATGCACAACACCAGATGGAAATAGTGCATAGATGTCCAAGGCAATCAGAATAGTGGGAGCCAGCAAGCAGCAGAGATAGTGTATTTGCTATCTGTAAAGGTAAGCAGCCGAACTTGCAGTCAATCAGTGTAGGCAACCAAATAGAGTTTGCAAGCGCGTGAAGACAAAATACTGGCCAGAATCCATAAACATGGATTTGTGGAGCTGAGAAACTGAATTGATTAGTTTAGGTTAGTATGAGAGAGAGGACAAATACCAGATAGAATAGAGTGTCCGAAGAAAATGTATGTATGTACCACATTCACACCAGGCAATCCCACCAGCACAGGCGCAGCGCGAAGATAAGGGACACGTGGCCAACACACAAACGGCCAGTGGCGCAGACAGGCAGCTGAAAACAGCCAACACGTCTGGGCACCGCGACTAGGCAGACACGGTCCCCACAAAGGAAACACAGCACCAGGCGCGCAAGATCACCCGGAGAATAAAAACGCAGCAACACACAGCAATTATTACAGATTTAATTCTGTAGAAAATTATTCTTCAATGATTATTTGGTGTATCAGTACAGAGCAGAAGCACATGCATGCCATTCAGTACAAATAACCCGACTGAAGAACAAAGTTTATGCTGACAACCACCACACTGGATACTGGGTGTACCAGTGGAATAGTGCCGTTAGCAGACAGAAAAGCTCTACAAAGGCGAGAGAGGCTTAAGTAGGCAGTTGAGTCGAATTATATCAAGCAACAAAGTTGGTGTAACGGAGGCAAGGCTCAAAAGCAAAATTATTTCACTCAAGGCGAGGAAAAAGAGGATAGAGAATAGAAAAGAGGAGAGATGTAAATTGTTAGCAACATTGGTAGGTAAGAGCACAAAAGACCCAGAATTTGAGTAGAAATAATTTTGGTGGCCTAGGCCAAGACGCGCTTTATCAAATCGCTGAAATTGTCAGCATATACAAGCGCAAGTCAGCTGAAGCCACACATAAAGAAGCAGTTAATGAATATGTATGAATAAAAATTGAAGGAAAAGTTCGAGACCAAAAAACAAGTTGTGCACAGTCAACAAGCAGGTCGGAAACATAGTCCCCAATAATATAAAAGTATTTGGAAGAAAATGTATATAACAGAGAATACTGTTGCAAACGAAGCGCAAACGTGCCGCACAAAGGTGCCCCATACAAAAAGAAATTAGTATGGAAGAAAAAATGCGAGCGGCAACAGGCAGCACATCGTTAGCAAAAAATAAAGGTAAAAAACGAGCAGATTAGATTGAGGCATGATTAATTATGCTCAGTAAGAAAATTTATAAAGAAAAACAACAAGAGGAATAAATTACTGGATAAATTGTGCAATAAAAGTTAACTTAAGAATGTTGTATGAACAAAATAAATATGCGAATCAATTAATCAACAAAAGTAAATGAGGGGAAATGGTACTGAGTTACCAACGGAAGAAAGAAAAGAACAACAGTATGTTGAAAGAGAGTGAGAGGGGTAATACAACCAAGAGAGGCTGTGGGAGAGCCGATTTTAAACAGCTGTAGTTCGGAGCAGGCTAGTAACGTAGGTGAACGCCCTTTGCGAGCGTAAGCCATAAGCTTTTGTGAAAAATATATGAGTATGAATGGTTAGTTGCATAGGTCAGTGACGCATGTGTAAATGTATTTTCTTACTGAGGAAGTAAGTATGTACAATATGGGCATAAAGTTGATGTGGATGAGTTTAGATAAGTAATTTAATTATTTATTACAGAATTAAGTAAAATGCATGAAAATGCAAAAAAGGGAACGACAAAATGAATTATTTAATAATTGTGAAAAGAAATATAAAAAAGAAATAAACTAGAGAATGCAGAACAAAATAATAAATTATACTTTTGGATTGTGAGGGAACGAAAAAGTATTATGTAGTAGCCGTTTGACTTGCAAGGTACGACAGAAGATGAAAAAGTGAAGAATAAGAGTTGGCAATTCAAGTTAATAGACAAAAAGTATTACAAAATGAATAAAAATAAACAGCAGAGGAAGGTAAGATTTGTGCTGGGATATATTCCCATGCCAGTGGATAAAACATCGTTCGATAACCAGCATGAAGATCAGTTTGTTTGCAGATAAAGGCTTGGAGAGTTGAATTTCCGCTGACAGCGGAAAAAATTTCAAGTATAGCCTCTGGCAGCAGTAACGCACCTGCTAAAAAGGGGAAATATAAATTCAAATCGAGAGAAAGAGAGAAAAAACCATACTGAAAAGAGGACAGATATACTGCACAAATGGGCGGTGTATATGTATAAGTAAGCACAATGTTGCTGTGTAACTTAAAGAGAACTTTGTGGCTATGAATTGTGGGAGAGCGACGTGTACATTATGTAGTAGCCGTTTAGTTTAAGTAGTAGATCTATAGACGTGGGAATGGAAAAATGTGCAATTGGCTAAGAAGAATAACAATTTATAGGCAGGAACTAATTTCAATAGGAAATTAACAAAAATGAATGATTCAGATGAATGTTTTCTCTTATTGTAAATTTAAGGTAAGAATAAAGGAAATAAAAATAAAATCCATTGGGAAGAGAATTTACATTTAATTTATTTTATATTATTTTTCATTGACTTTATGAAAATGGTAACGAGCTAATATTTGTCAGAGGGAGGGATTCTATTTGGGAGATCATGTGGACGATATCGATTAGGAAAGACACCTCCTATAAATGTGGAAAATAGATTACGTACAAGAGGATTATCATGCGATTGGATTTTATCCTTATACCTGCTGGAATGAAGGTTGATCTGGTCCCATACCGAAGCAATGTTAAAGGCAGCATGAATGTGCGAGTTCCTTACAAAAGGAATAGCGTTGGTACAGAGGCGCAGAATTTTATTCTGGATTATTTGAATTATACGAATGTGCACATCAGCAGCACATCCCCACAATTCTATACCATACCGGAAAATGGGCGCAATAATTTGATTGTAGATTAAAAGTTTGTTGCGTGTGCTTAAGCGAGAACGAGAGTTTAGGAGCCAACTGTATTTGCGTATTTTAGAGATAAGTGAGAATTTCACTGAACGAATGTGACTATGCCAAAGCAATTTTCTATCCAGGTGTAATCCTAGATATTTCACAATGGGTTTACGGGGAATGACCACATTGTCCAATTTAACATTGGGTATGTTATCACTCCGTCGTGTAAATACTAGATGGGAGGATTTACTACTATTGATTTTTATATTCCAGGATTTTGCCCAGTCAGAAAAAGTGATTAAGAAACAGCTCATCATATTGGTACATACAGAGGAGTTTGTGTGACTAAAAAGAATAGCGGTGTCATCAGCATAAGTGGCAATAAGGGCTCTACTATGGGAAAATCTGGGAAAGCTAGGAGTTGGCATATCACTGACGAATATGTTGTAAAGAGTGGGTGCGAGAACGCTTCCCTGGGGGACACCAGCTCTAATTGGACGCACTGATGATAGAATGCCCCTCTCCTTGACACAAAAGGAGCGATTAGACAAATAGGATTTGAATAGCTCATACAATGGCTGAGATAAAAATGCTTTAAGCTTGAAGAGGAGGCCGTCATGCCACACTCGGTCGAAAGCCTGTTCGATGTCCAGGAAAACGGCCGAGGTGAATTGATTGTTGTAGAAAGTGAGGTGCACATGGTTAACAATGCGGTGAACCTGTTGAATGGTACTGTGTTCCCTACGGAATCCAAATTGGTGATCGGGTATAATGTCACTAAGTTCAAGAATATCATTTAGACGGACGGACATAACGATTTCAAAAAGTTTGGAAAGAGCCGATAGAAGACTAATGGGTCTATAGTCCTTTAGTTGGCTTAAAGAGCGCCCAGATTTAGGAATCATGCTGACAGCCGCGCATTTCCAATGTTTTGGAAAATAACGAAGCCGCAGCATGACATTAAAAAGTTTTACTAGAAACATGATGGCACGGTGGGGAAGGCAGCGCAAAACCCGGTTTGAGATGTTATCTAAGCCAGGGGCTTTTTTAATTTTTAAGTTGGCTATATGATTAACTAATTCGGATGGACTGACGTGACGAATAGGAGTAAGTGGTAAAACTTCGTTTGAGTTGTCATTAAGTGCCGCAGTCACACGTTGAGTTTGGGCCTCAGAAGCAAAGTCCAAAGGGGTGAAACGAGACTCTAATTCATTTGCGAACGCTTCCGCAACTTCTAGAGGAGTAGTACACCAGTTTCCTGCAGAATCCTTGATGGGGGCCACCATATGTGGCTGGGATTTGAGGTGTTTCGTAGCACGCCATAAATTAAAGCCACCTTTTTTAGTAGGGTCAGCATTCTGCAGTATGAAATTAAAGTGTGCCGAACGAATACGTTTGAGAAAATTGGACAAAATGCGTGACACAAATTGCCAGTCAGATTTGTGTATTGGGGAACGGGTGCGAATATATAGC
The DNA here is from genome assembly GCF_003285725.1 of Scaptodrosophila lebanonensis. Classification (NCBI taxonomy): domain Eukaryota; kingdom Metazoa; phylum Arthropoda; class Insecta; order Diptera; family Drosophilidae; genus Scaptodrosophila; species Scaptodrosophila lebanonensis. The sequence continues at coordinate 148,226 of NW_022060756.1, forward strand.
TTACGAAGTTGTCGCTTGAGGCGGGCAAGCTCAAGGGCTTCAGCTTTTAAAGGAGGTCGGTAAAATGGGGAGCGATGGAAGAATGGTGAGTTGGTAGACGGAGTAGCTGCAATGGCAGAAGTGCGTAGTTTGGCAGTGAATAAATCAATAGCATCATCTATGTCATCGGTGGAATCGATGTCCATATTTAGATTAATGCTGTTGCTAAGGTGAGTTTTGAACAGTTGTATGTTGGTGTATTTAGTAAATAAAATTGAGTTGGTAGATGATGGAGAAACGGAGGGGGAAAAAATAGCAGAAAGGCCAAAATTAAGTGTAATAATTAAAGGAACATGATCGCTTGTTAGGTCAAAAAGGCGAGAAATATTCATTAGAGAGTGAGGAATATTTTTAGTTACTGCAAAATCGAGTACAGATGGTGTAGAGCCACTGCGCGGGAAATGAGTAGGTTCGGCAGTAGAAAGTATATTAATAGTGCTAGAAGATAGAATAGAATCAGCAAGGGCAAGACCGCGAGGGCAGCTCCTAAAGTTACCCCACAAGCGGTGCTTGGCATTCCAGTCACCACCCACGAGGAATCTATCACCAAGCTGATCAAAGAGTTGGGAGAAAAATGAATGAGAGACCATTTGATTTGGTGGCCAGTAGCATGCTGAGATAGTGATAGGGCCGATAAAGGTGTTTATCACCATGCGGCAAATATGAGCGTAGTCTTCAGAAATAAAAGGAAGGGGCTGAAAGGGAATTCTATCAGAGATTATGATTGCAGAACCTCCAGAAACGGGGCGAGTATGAGAGTTATAACAAAAGAGAAACTTAAAACCAGGAATTGAAATAGAAATATTTGGGGAGAGTTTAGTCTCCGAGATTAACATTATATCGATGTTGTTGCTTCTAAGAAAGAGTTCTATATCATGAAGTTTATGGCGTATGCCATTAGCGTTCCAATTTTTTTTTTTTTTCTTGGTTTCGGGTGCCCATTCGGATGGTTATCGCGGCATGTAACTCTTAGCTTGAGCTTTATCCGTCGGTTGCAGGAGAACAATCACGGGTTTAGTAACATGAGACCCACTTCTTCCCCAAAAGCCTGGTGTTAGGATCAGGTTTTGGAGTGCATCGGGTCAGCACGTGAGTATTTCAGGCAGCACTGGGAAGGCTAGAGGCCAGATCAGCCATACCGCCGCACTGATGCTTGGGCAGCAGAGCAGTGTTTTAGTATGGCTTCCTTGGTCTAACTATTTTTATTTTAATGCTTATTTCAGGTAGGGTAAATTTTTGGGTGTCACTGGTTATTTTGATTGGGTTAGTGGCATAGGAATGTGGCTCTAGGCCTCTCATTATGATTTATTTCAGATAGGTTGAGATTAGGCAATGGCCAGCAATCACTGAGTGTTAATAGTTGCTAGTTTTGCAACTGATTGTGTTCAGAGTTGGACGTAAGTATATTCAAAGTAAATATTTAATGTAGTCAGTTGTGTTTTTTAGGCATCAATGTTATTTATTTCAGTAATTCAGTTGGCTTATTACAGTATTCATTTAGATTATTTCATTTTTCACTAGGACTTAGTCCTTTGTTTAATACGACTAACTTGCATATTTCAGCCTTTTAAGACCAAAGTACACAAGTGGTAATAATGTATTAGTGTAAGGGAAATAAGGCGGAAGGGAGGAGCTATCTCTATGAGAAACTCTGTCCCGTAGGCCAGAGTTTCTCAAAGGAATTGTTAGTTATTTTAAAAAATGCTATCCGCTAGTGTTCTATACCTCACATGGGCTAGGAGCAACAGCAGGTTAGCATTTGGCAGCACAGGATTTATTTCAGATGGAAGGGTGACTCTAAAAGAGTTCTATTGTTTATACTGGGAATTTCTCAGTTAGGAGGTTTTTATATAGGTTTTTAGGAGTGTGGTAGGGGGGAGGGGGGGGGGGAAGGGTGCATAAGTGCGGATAACCGCATGCATGTTGTATTCCTATCCGTAAGAGTCAAGACCACTACAACACAAACACATGTTGCAGCATTAGTAATCATGACTCTGACCAATTATATTTCAAAACATTTAAATGGATTTTAGACAGACAGTTCACTGCATTGTAAACATACAGTGGGTAAATATAATGTAAATATCAGAGAAAAATAAGCGGACAACGGACACGCGACAAAGTGATAAAGGACAGAGTGAAGGAAAGTATATTAACGGACGCTATATAAATGACGCTGTCGCCCTTGTTGCCAACGCCAGCCAAGCCAATGCCAATTTCAGTGTATGTATATGTATATGATTTTTTATATACATATGTATTATTAATTTATTTAAATGAACAAAATTCCCTATTTTATTTATTAAAATTCTTTAGCTATGGCAGATGGTAAGTATAATTGATTTAATTTTGATTTATTTCAGCTAATATGTATGCGCATTATTATATTTATATATATGCATGTATGTATGAGTGTGTGTATGCATGCAGACCGGCAGGACAGCCGGCTCGACACACACATACACACACACACACAATTTAACAATGGAAAAATATTAATTAAACAATTTAAGTCAGAACAGACTCAACGATATAATTGAGAAGCAGTAATTAATTTAATAATTCACTGCTAGAAATATTCAAATATTTATTAAACTGTATTTATTTCGCAAATTTGCGACACATTAACACATTGGCATATTGACATTATTGTCGTTGCATATATTTATGAACACTATTAATTATATTATTTATATTTGTTTGGCACTGGCAGCCCAATTATATATTACATTTGAAGCGCGCGCGGAGCTGATGCGTGTTTAAACATATGGGAGAGCTAATTGAGACTGATTTTAATAAATGAGAAACAAAAGGAATGTAGCAGAGGCAAAGGCAAAGGCAGAGGCAGAGGCAGAGGCAGAGAGCAGCAGCAGCAGCATCAGCAGCAGCAGCAGAGAGCATATTTCTATTATGAGGGACTGAAATAGCTGAAAGAATGTATGCGCTATTGGTGTGAGCAGGTAAAAAGACAAACAAAACAAAACCATAATGAAGAGATCGTTTTTTAATATGCTTGAATATGTGTAATGGTAGACATCAGTATAAATGGTGTGTGCTGCAATTGCCGATTACTGCATTGTAAACATACAGTGGGTAAATATAATGTAAATATCAGAGAAAAATAAGCGGACAACGGACACGCGACAAAGTGATAAAGGACAGAGTGAAGGAAAGTATATTAACGGACGCTATATAAATGACGCTGTCGCCCTTGTTGCCAACGCCAGCCAAGCCAATGCCAATTTCAGTGTATGTATATGTATATGATTTTTTATATACATATGTATTATTAATTTATTTAAATGAACAAAATTCCCTATTTTATTTATTAAAATTCTTTAGCTATGGCAGATGGTAAGTATAATTGATTTAATTTTGATTTATTTCAGCTAATATGTATGCGCATTATTATATTTATATATATGCATGTATGTATGAGTGTGTGTATGCATGCAGACCGGCAGGACAGCCGGCTCGACACACATACACACACACACACACACACAATTTAACAATGGAAAAATATTAATTAAACAATTTAAGTCAGAACAGACTCACCGATATAATTGAGAAGCAGTAATTAATTTAATAATTCACTGCTAGAAATATTCAAATATTTATTAAACTGTATTTATTTCGCAAATTTGCGACACATTAACACATTGGCATATTGACATTATTGTCGTTGCATATATTTATGAACACTATTAATTATATTATTTATATTTGTTTGGCACTGGCAGCCCAATTATATATTACATTTGAAGCGCGCGCGGAGCTGATGCGTGTTTAAACATATGGGAGAGCTAATTGAGACTGATTTTAATAAATGAGAAACAAAAGGAATGTAGCAGAGGCAAAGGCAAAGGCAGAGGCAGAGGCAGAGGCAGAGAGCAGCAGCAGCAGCATCAGCAGCAGCAGCAGAGAGCATATTTCTATTATGAGGGACTGAAATAGCTGAAAGAATGTATGCGCTATTGGTGTGAGCAGGTAAAAAGACAAACAAAACAAAACCATAATGAAGAGATCGTTTTTTAATATGCTTGAATATGTGTAATGGTAGACATCAGTATAAATGGTGTGTGCTGCAATTGCCGATTACTGCATTGTAAACATACAGTGGGTAAATATAATGTAAATATCAGAGAAAAATAAGCGGACAACGGACACGCGACAAAGTGATAAAGGACAGAGTGAAGGAAAGTATATTAACGGACGCTATATAAATGACGCTGTCGCCCTTGTTGCCAACGCCAGCCAAGCCAATGCCAATTTCAGTGTATGTATATGTATATGATTTTTTATATACATATGTATTATTAATTTATTTAAATGAACAAAATTCCCTATTTTATTTATTAAAATTTTTTTTTTTTATATATATATATTTTATTGTGGCGCACATAGCCAGAAAATGGGTACAACTTTACTTAAACTAAACTTAGAACTAATCCCAAATCCAGCCGGTAGTGCAGTCAAAGGAGGTGACGACAACAAAATTACTGTCTTGATCCTTCCCGTTTGAAAGAGTGGAGGGAATGCGGTGAAAAGCCGAAGCGAGTAGGTGAGGCACCCCCTCCCTCAAGGGGGTACCAGGAGTAGATGTTGTGGTGTGGCTGTTGTGTTTTATAAGTACATAAATTAAATCTAAGTGTAATTTATTCTACTGAGAAATAACAAACAATGTGTAAAAGTAATAAGAAATGTGATGAAAAGTGGAGTTGTAACATTAATAATAAGAAAAATTAAGAATTTGAATTCAAGTTGTAAATTATAAAGAGTTTACAAAATAAAGTGATATATGATTTATAACAATATATTCAAAGTTTCTTTTTCAAAATTGAAGTTTAAAAAATTTATGATAAATTCATTTTGAGTAGCATAAACTATGAACTAAACATTATGGTGAGCTTAAAAGTATGACAATAGTAATCTTAAATAGTAACATAAGTATGAATAGTGTAGTTGTAAGTGTTGCTGCTGTGAAGATCCAGTAGTACCAAGGGAAGCGCTTTTGCAGCAGACGTGGGTGCAGCAAAACGGATCCCAAAAACGAGCATGAAGATGCGCACCAGTGGGGTGCCAAATGATGATGCCAGCCGAGAGAAAACCAAGGTGCAAATCCAGATGGACCATGATGGCAGCAGCGATAAAAAAGAAGTAATTAGTTATATTGTTGAATGTATAGGTATAAGGTGCCGTGAATGATGAAGTGTGAATAGTGGTGTGTGTGGGTGGTGTGTGAGGGTGGTGTATGTGGTTGGTGTGTGTGGGTGGTGTGTAGCGATGAATATGTAGCCATGTATAGGGGCGATGAATGCAGTAAAAATGTGTATAGATGAAGTTTAAAGTATGATGTGGTGTGTAAGTTGAAATCCATAACCAGTGTGTATTTCCGAATTTATGTTGAAATGCATCTGTCTTTGTTGATTTAGTATTTAATAGGTTAATTGTATTGCAGTATGTTATAAGGAATTCTAATATTTATGAAATGTGTTATTATGAATTATGGGCTATGTATTAATAAATTATAGTGTGAAAAACAAGAGTTATTTGGCTTAATGTTGGAATTAAAAATGATTACTGATATTTGATAAATGATATTGAATGAAAGTAGTATGTAATAGTTGCGTGTATGTGTATTATAATTTATAAAATTTTTTATATGTGTGATTTATGTGAAAGTGGTTTTAATAAGTTTATATTTACGTTGCAGGAACAGTATCTTATCAGAAGAGTATGTTGAATCCAAGGCCTATTTGATACCAGACATCATTGCAATTAGAGCATGTATGAATCCTATACAAGGAGTGTGATAGTCCATAAAGCCAAGAGAGACAGGACGGCGATTTAAAAGATTCCAGGATCGGAAGGTCCAGAGACGTCGTTGCATTCGAAAGCAGCACGCAAATCCAGCACGAGAACGTAGCAAAATCCGGGCAGCAAGCGAGCATAAAAGCATCATGTCGGGAGACGAGCGGGTACCAGTCCATAATCCAGAGCCAGACATAGGTTGGGCCAATCCATAGCGAGGTAGTTTACCGGCAGTAATTATACAAAATAATTAGTTAGGTGTAAAATAGGAAGTATAGGTGATGGTGAGAAGACGGCATGGTAGTAATAAGTGTGGTGGTAAAGATGAATATGCGTTGTATACTGGTATGATGGTGCGTCATATAATTAAATTTGTTGTATTATTTGATAATTAAATGAAATAATTTGTTATATTGATAGTTTCTAAAAGATTTATGTTATAATATATGAATAGTAATTTATGGCCTGAACGGCGTTTGTGAATTAGTTGCCCATTTGGGCTTTTGTAAACATGATAGAAGTAAGTGTGGTGGTAAAGATGAGTGTGCGTTGTTTACTAATATGATGATATGATGTATGATTAATTATGTGTATTATTTGATAATTTAAATGAAATAAATTGTTATATTGAATGTTCTAAAAAATGTATGTTATAATATTTAAGTAGTAATTTATGGCCTGAACGGCGTTTATGAATTAGTTGCCCACTTGGGCTTTTGTAAATAAATGTAATGCATTAAATAAGCCAGATTAATTAGTGAATTATAAAATAAAATAGAAAGTTATATAGCCAGTTACTTATTTAAATGTGTGTTGTATTAGGATTTATATTATTTATATAATGTGATGTAAATGTAATGAATTTGTTATGTGAATTGTATTAAATAAATGAATTTTGACAGTAATGAAGCGTTGTATATTTACTCTGCATTATCATAGAGTTTATGGAGATAGCATCACACATTGATTAGCTCATTTCCACTACATGACGTGTTCAGGCAGACGATCAATATATATATAAAAAGTGTCCCGCGTTGCGGCACAATCCAGCAGCAAGGTTCCCCACAAGAAAGCATAGGTGGTCGGAATTTGATGTGAATTAAATACTCCAGGGCGCAGATTTATATAAAAGCAGTGACAGCAGGCAGAAAAAGGCCTCAAAACATGAGAGGTGTGCAGCAAAGTTCTTTATTTGGATCCTGAGAAATCGGATTCATTAATATAGTGTTAGTATAAGAGGAGATATATTACCAATTTGACTGGAGGTGTGGGTCAGTGCAGAGCCACGCACACACACCCACGTATTCCCACCAGCACTAGCGAAATACCGCTGAAAGAAGGGCCCGTGTCCAACTTAGACGGCCAACAGCGTGGACAGGCAGCTGAAGCAGCTAACACCTCCAGCCGCCGCGACCAACCAGATAGACACGGTCCCCACAAAAACGATATGACACCAGGCGCGCAAGATCACTGGGAATGGAAAACGCGGCACTACACGACCGATACAACAGAATAATTTCTGACAAAATTTAATTTGTTTTTTAATTTTTTATGAACGCAGCGAAAAAACACATGCATGTCAGTTTAAACGAATAACCCGACTGAAGGTTGAGGCAAAATTCCTAGGCTATAAAACTGGATGCTGGGTGTACCAGTGGAAAATTGCCGTTTTAGAATAAAGCTCATTGAGCGAAAAGCTCAGAAACAGACTCACTCAAATTGAGTCATACTGAATGAGTAGCAGCTTAGTAAGGCTTGGAACGATTTTGATTCTCTGAGTAAAGAAACAGGAGAAACATTATAAAGAAAGATAAAAAGGGGAAGGAGAGCATAAATGTTAATTAACAGTGATAGACAAAATACAGACCCAGGAAAAAATGTTTGGTTTGAGCAGCAGTGGCAAAAAGCGCTCAATTATATCGCTGATCGAGGCAGCATATTAGAGCACAAGTCAGCACGACCGCCCACAGTGGTAGAGAATGGCCAAGGGGGATCCAGAATCCAGCTGTATATAAAGTAAAATAAATTACCATACACGGATCTGGGTCCCCCTTAGCACTAAAATGACCTCCAAGATGGCCATAGAGCAAATTTAATTAATCTGATTTAATATAACAATTTGGTATGAGAAATGTAATATAAATTCCAATATTTAAAGTTAAATAATAGGGAAAAATCAGTTAGTTTATGAAAAATTGGTTACATGTTGCTCTTATGAATCGTTGGAAATCAGTCAAAAATGTTCTTATTAGATTTACTGGTATATGATTCAAGTAAGAAAAATTTCCGACACAGACAAGCTGCTCGCCGAAAAACATTGACAGTAAAATCGCAGCATAATAATAAGAAGAACATTTAGACAAAACAGAACGTATAGCTAATAGCAGGTAATTGTTAGAAAAGTTCCCGACTAGGACATATCGTGCACAGTTAATATGCCAGTCCAGGAACATAAACCACAATAAAATAGCATATTAGCCAACGAAGAAATAGGTACAAAAGGGGGGGTGAAGAATTTTTACAGCTGATATGCTGCCGTGCTGCACAAGCGCATGACGCGTATGGCCGAAATGACGTCGGCAGTGCACGGGACGCATAAGAGTAAGCAGGGCAGCAATATGATATAATTCAAAGCAAAAGAAAAAGCTAAACGGCAGTTAAAATTAGAATTTGTATTGTGCAATTGCGAGAAATTTATTGTATGAAAAAGAGAGTCAATAAGAGGAGACGATAAATAAATAGAAATTTAATTGAAAAATAAACTGAATTATTTGAATCAGAGATTACAAAGTTATTTATAAAATATTAGCCGAAGCATGAAAAAAGAAAAAATATAAGCCCTTGCTTATAATTGTGAGAGGAGAGCGACGATACAATGATGAGGAGGACAGAGATAGAGCACCCAGAGAGAATCAACTGAGAGCGGACGTATAAGAGATTCAAAAGCTTATGAAAAGGGGAACGACCTACACAAGCGTGTGTGAAGGAAGTTTCTTTTGCTTAATATCAGCATTATGAATTAGGGCAGGTCAGTATGCGCTGTGTGTACAAAGCATATGAACGCATAGCGCATGTAAACAAATGTTTATGAGCACAGTATTATTGTGCAATATGAAAGATGAATTTCCAGCATACTTTGTGCAGTAGCTGATTTAGTTTTAATAGTAGCATGTAGTAATAAGAAAAGGCAAAATACATAATTTAATATGTTTTGATTAAGTAGGAATAAGTATGAAAATGAATAATAAGTAAGGAGGAGATTTTGTTTAATAACAAATAATTATTAGAAAATTTTTTATAAATGGAACCTATCGTGCACAGTTAAGATGCAGTGCAGGAAGGAAATCCACAATAATAATATAATATAAGCTAATGAATAAATACGTACAAAAGGGGGGGTGAAGAATTTACAGCTGATATGCTGCCGTGCTGCACACGAGCATGACGCGCTAGGCCGAAATGACGTCGGCAGTGCACGGGACGCATAAGAGTAAGCAGGGCAGCAATATAAATTAATTCAAAACAAAAGGAAAAAGCTAAGCAGCGAGACTAATAATAGCATTTGTATTGTGCATTTGTATTGTGATTGCGAAAAAATTTAATGTATGGAAAAGAAAGTTAATAAATGAAGACGATAATTATTTAGAATTTAATTAAAGGTAAATTGAATTATTAGAATTAAAAAATTACAGTGTTTTGGTAAAATAATAGCCGAAGCATGAACAAAGAAAAATAAAAGCCCTGGCTTATAATGGTGAAAGGAGAGCAACAATACATTAATGAGGAGGACAGAAACAGAGCACCCAGAGAGAATCAACTGAGAGCGGGCATAAGAGATTCAAAAGCGTATGAAAAGGGGAACGACCTACACAAGCGTGTGTGAAGGAAGTTTCTTTTGCTTGTAGATCAGCATTGTGAAATTAGGGCAGGTCAGTATGCGCTGTGTGTGCGCTGTGTGTGCATGGTGTGAATAGTTATAGCGCATGTATAAAAAGGTACTGGGCGTAGTGTTGCGGTGCAACATGGATACTACTAAGACCAGCATACTTTGTGTAGTAGCTGGTTTAGTTATAGTAGTAGCATATTGTAGGTGAAGGGCAATATACATATATTAATATGATTTGATTAAATATATTTACTAAGAGGAGTAAATGATGAATTTAAGTGTGAATAGAACAAAAAATTTTTTATAAATGAAATATAAGTAAGAAAAAATTTGTGTACAAGGTAGAAAATAAGAATGACTGCCAGATTGTGAAATATCAATATGAGAATCTTATTATTAATGAGAGAGAGTTCTATGACTCAAAGTTTGCAACGAATGCAGTTAGCATTCCAAATTGACAATCTGATTAGTTTATTCGTTGGAATTATTTAAAGAAAAAACGAGCTGCTCCATCCTTGTAAGGGAGGCCGTTAATTGTGTTTGAAAAGAAGCTATTTGGAGTTGCATATTTTGAAAGCTGTCTGAAACAAAAATCCTGAATTCTGAGTCAGGGAGATTTAGTAAATTGGAAGTGTAAGAAGAAATTTGTAGGGCGTCATTTCGATTGTGGATAGTAGGATTTTGTAATGTAAGAGCCGTTTTAGGCGGTGGAAAATTATCGGCAGTTTTGCCCAATATTCTTGGGAATTTTTCCCCACGCATTTGATGTGGAATATCCGCAAGGTCATGTTTAGCGTTGAAGGAACGAACTCTATCAGCGTAAGATTTGGGCTGTGCGCCAGTTTTTCTGGAATTCGCTACTATTGATGACGCATTTGTGGTCAGGTGATGAGGAGTAGCAGAAGAGGGATTCTTTCCAACAAAATTTTTAAATTGCGTATTGAAAGACCCATCTGCAGCTTGTGGCTTTTGCCTGGCATTTGATGGATCAGTCAAAGTGGGAAAATTGGCCTCATCAAAAGGCATAGAGGCAATTTGCATTGCTCGTGTTCGAGCAGGAAGCTGGTGAACCTTATTTCGCCTGGCCTTGACAGCAGCAAGAACTGGGCAGCCAGAAAAATTGGCAGTATGTGTGCCTTTGCAATTTGCGCACGTAGGAGGAATGTCAAATTCTTTAGTGCAGGTAGATGACCAATGTTCATTACCGCATTTGACACATCTGGGGGAATGTCTACAAAATCTAGCAGTATGTTGAAAACGTTGGCAGCGCTTACATTGTGGTATGTCGAGGTTTTTCATTGTTGCCTCGACACGCACAATGAAGTTGCCAATATTTTTAATTTGAAAAATTCTCTCATTATTAGGTGTGTTTAATAAATTAACGAAGAAGGCGTTTGGAGAATATTTAGCTGCTGGATCAGACTTCCTTTTATCAATAAAGGTGGGATTGTGAACTCCCACAATGTCAAAGCCTTCGGCTGTAAGGGAACTTTTAATGAAATCGGTATTAGTGGCACGAGGCAATCCTCTGATGTAAACCCGAAGGGGCCTAAGCTCTTTCGGCTGATGAGTGTGGTAACAGAAGTTATTTATGTCCAGGAAGTGAATAATTGCCCTATAATCTTCAGGGATTTTGGCATGTATCCAAATATTACCTGAAGTGCCCATTTTTAAAAAGAATTGGGACGGTGATACTGTTTCAGACAAAGCGACTAAAAAAGCAGTGGCATCCTCACATTCTGCTTGAATGGGAGGGGGTTTTCCAGTGAAAATAATGGGAGAATTTGGCTTACCCTGGGTTTCCAAGTCACCAGACTGCAAGGGAACGGGCTCGGCAACAACATTCTGGTTGGTATTTTGTTGGTTCGGCGGTGAAGCGGGAAGAGCACTCGCGCCTTCCATACATAAGGAGTCACTGTCGATCTCCTCCTCGTTGGAATCCAGTTCGATAAGATCAGATCTGGAAAGATCCTGAACATCGGGTCTTAAATTGTCATGCTGGGCAGCCCTTGCCGAAGCAGAGGTGCTTCGTACAGCAGCACTAGAACGAATTCTCCTTGATTTAGGCGATGTGTGGGATGCAGTAGTACGCTTGTATAGCGATGCCGTACTGCTTCCTGAATTTGCCGCCTCAGCAACTGTTGGATTGTACGGTTGTACAGGTGCATGGAATTCACCCGAACGACGCACAACAGTAGTAGTATTTATAATGGGGCGAAAACTCGTTTTGGGAGTAGAATTCGCAGGTTCGTTTTTCCCAGTGGCCTCCTTAGAAGAAGATGAGTTTGGAGAGCCCTTTGCGGGACGCAAGAGCACATTAGAAGTCACCAGAGCGGACCCCTTGGGGCTTCTCTTGGGCTTTGGAGTGGTTGAATTAGATTTATCTTGATTCATGTTAAATAAATAAAGAAAAATTATGAACTTTAGTGTTTTGAGTCGAGTTATTCGTGGTAATAAAATAAAATTGCAAAAGCAAAAACTGACCAGAATTTACATCGAGGCACAAATCCAGCGTCAAAAAGTCACCCGCGCAAGACGAAAAATCCAAAACCGAGCTCGAGCACGCGCAGAAATATGGTCGCTGCAGCAAGAAACACCAGACACAGTCCTCGAGGAGGAAAATACCTCAATACTCACAAACTGCAGCAGCCAAAAATCGTCGCAGCCAGAAAAAACCAGGCAGAAGATAATCCAAATACGCAAGCAACCAACGCACAAAAACGGCCAAATGCAAATTATTTTTATTCAAAACTGTGAAAAAATCAATGAAAAAGAATGATGAATAAGATAAATCGGACCAAATGAAGGTCAAGGTCAAGACGGATATGAGTCAAGACAAGCAAAGGTCAGGACAAATAAAGGTCAAGACACTTGAAGGTCAAAATGGCGGTGCAGTACAGTCACGCGGCACACGCCCACGTAGTCCTACCAACACTAGCGAAATACCGCTGAAAAAGGGACACGTGGCCAACTTAGACGGCCAACAGCGTGGACAGGCAGCTCAAACAGCTAACACCTCCAGCCGCCGCGACCAACCAGATAGACACGGTCCCCACAAAAACGATATGACACCAGGCGCGCAAGATCACTGGGAATGGAAAACGCGGCACTACACGACCGATACAACAGAATAATTTCTGACAAAATTTAATTTGTTTTTTAATTTTTTATGAACGCAGCGAAAAAACACATGCATGTCAGTTTAAACGAATAACCCGACTGAAGGTTGAGGCAAAATTCCTAGGCTATAAAACTGGATGCTGGGTGTACCAGTGGAAAATTGCCGTTTTAGAATAAAGCTCATTGAGCGAAAAGCTCAGAAACAGACTCACTCAAATTGAGTCATACTGAATGAGTAGCAGCTTAGTAAGGCTTGGAACGATTTTGATTCTCTGAGTAAAGAAACAGGAGAAACATTATAAAGAAAGATAAAAAGGGGAAGGAGAGCATAAATGTTAATTAACAGTGATAGACAAAATACAGACCCAGGAAAAAATGTTTGGTTTGAGCAGCAGTGGCAAAAAGCGCTCAATTATATCGCTGATCGAGGCAGCATATTAGAGCACAAGTCAGCACGACCGCCCACAGTGGTAGAGAATGGCCAAGGGGGATCCAGAATCCAGCTGTATATAAAGTAAAATAAATTACCATACACGGATCTGGGTCCCCCTTAGCACTAAAATGACCTCCAAGATGGCCATAGAGCAAATTTAATTAATCTGATTTAATATAACAATTTGGTATGAGAAATGTAATATAAATTCCAATATTTAAAGTTAAATAATAGGGAAAAATCAGTTAGTTTATGAAAAATTGGTTACATGTTGCTCTTATGAATCGTTGGAAATCAGTCAAAAATGTTCTTATTAGATTTACTGGTATATGATTCAAGTAAGAAAAATTTCCGACACAGACAAGCTGCTCGCCGAAAAACATTGACAGTAAAATCGCAGCATAATAATAAGAAGAACATTTAGACAAAACAGAACGTATAGCTAATAGCAGGTAATTGTTAGAAAAGTTCCCGACTAGGACATATCGTGCACAGTTAATATGCCAGTCCAGGAACATAAACCACAATAAAATAGCATATTAGCCAACGAAGAAATAGGTACAAAAGGGGGGGTGAAGAATTTTTACAGCTGATATGCTGCCGTGCTGCACAAGCGCATGACGCGTATGGCCGAAATGACGTCGGCAGTGCACGGGACGCATAAGAGTAAGCAGGGCAGCAATATGATATAATTCAAAGCAAAAGAAAAAGCTAAACGGCAGTTAAAATTAGAATTTGTATTGTGCAATTGCGAGAAATTTATTGTATGAAAAAGAGAGTCAATAAGAGGAGACGATAAATAAATAGAAATTTAATTGAAAAATAAACTGAATTATTTGAATCAGAGATTACAAAGTTATTTATAAAATATTAGCCGAAGCATGAAAAAAGAAAAAATATAAGCCCTTGCTTATAATTGTGAGAGGAGAGCGACGATACAATGATGAGGAGGACAGAGATAGAGCACCCAGAGAGAATCAACTGAGAGCGGACGTATAAGAGATTCAAAAGCTTATGAAAAGGGGAACGACCTACACAAGCGTGTGTGAAGGAAGTTTCTTTTGCTTAATATCAGCATTATGAATTAGGGCAGGTCAGTATGCGCTGTGTGTACAAAGCATATGAACGCATAGCGCATGTAAACAAATGTTTATGAGCACAGTATTATTGTGCAATATGAAAGATGAATTTCCAGCATACTTTGTGCAGTAGCTGATTTAGTTTTAATAGTAGCATGTAGTAATAAGAAAAGGCAAAATACATAATTTAATATGTTTTGATTAAGTAGGAATAAGTATGAAAATGAATAATAAGTAAGGAGGAGATTTTGTTTAATAACAAATAATTATTAGAAAATTTTTTATAAATGGAACCTATCGTGCACAGTTAAGATGCAGTGCAGGAAGGAAATCCACAATAATAATATAATATAAGCTAATGAATAAATACGTACAAAAGGGGGGGTGAAGAATTTACAGCTGATATGCTGCCGTGCTGCACACGAGCATGACGCGCTAGGCCGAAATGACGTCGGCAGTGCACGGGACGCATAAGAGTAAGCAGGGCAGCAATATAAATTAATTCAAAACAAAAGGAAAAAGCTAAGCAGCGAGACTAATAATAGCATTTGTATTGTGCATTTGTATTGTGATTGCGAAAAAATTTAATGTATGGAAAAGAAAGTTAATAAATGAAGACGATAATTATTTAGAATTTAATTAAAGGTAAATTGAATTATTAGAATTAAAAAATTACAGTGTTTTGGTAAAATAATAGCCGAAGCATGAACAAAGAAAAATAAAAGCCCTGGCTTATAATGGTGAAAGGAGAGCAACAATACATTAATGAGGAGGACAGAAACAGAGCACCCAGAGAGAATCAACTGAGAGCGGGCATAAGAGATTCAAAAGCGTATGAAAAGGGGAACGACCTACACAAGCGTGTGTGAAGGAAGTTTCTTTTGCTTGTAGATCAGCATTGTGAAATTAGGGCAGGTCAGTATGCGCTGTGTGTGCGCTGTGTGTGCATGGTGTGAATAGTTATAGCGCATGTATAAAAAGGTACTGGGCGTAGTGTTGCGGTGCAACATGGATACTACTAAGACCAGCATACTTTGTGTAGTAGCTGGTTTAGTTATAGTAGTAGCATATTGTAGGTGAAGGGCAATATACATATATTAATATGATTTGATTAAATATATTTACTAAGAGGAGTAAATGATGAATTTAAGTGTGAATAGAACAAAAAATTTTTTATAAATGAAATATAAGTAAGAAAAAATTTGTGTACAAGGTAGAAAATAAGAATGACTGCCAGATTGTGAAATATCAATATGAGAATCTTATTATTAATGAGAGAGAGTTCTATGACTCAAAGTTTGCAACGAATGCAGTTAGCATTCCAAATTGACAATCTGATTAGTTTATTCGTTGGAATTATTTAAAGAAAAAACGAGCTGCTCCATCCTTGTAAGGGAGGCCGTTAATTGTGTTTGAAAAGAAGCTATTTGGAGTTGCATATTTTGAAAGCTGTCTGAAACAAAAATCCTGAATTCTGAGTCAGGGAGATTTAGTAAATTGGAAGTGTAAGAAGAAATTTGTAGGGCGTCATTTCGATTTTTTTTTTTTTTATATATATATATTTTATTGTGGCGCACATAGCCAGAAAATGGGTACAACTTTACTTAAACTAAACTTAGAACTAATCCCAAATCCAGCCGGTAGTGCAGTCAAAGGAGGTGACGACAACAAAATTACTGTCTTGATCCTTCCCGTTTGAAAGAGTGGAGGGAATGCGGTGAAAAGCCGAAGCGAGTAGGTGAGGCACCCCCTCCCTCAAGGGGGTACCAGGAGTAGATGTTGTGGTGTGGCTGTTGTGTTTTATAAGTACATAAATTAAATCTAAGTGTAATTTATTCTACTGAGAAATAACAAACAATGTGTAAAAGTAATAAGAAATGTGATGAAAAGTGGAGTTGTAACATTAATAATAAGAAAAATTAAGAATTTGAATTCAAGTTGTAAATTATAAAGAGTTTACAAAATAAAGTGATATATGATTTATAACAATATATTCAAAGTTTCTTTTTCAAAATTGAAGTTTAAAAAATTTATGATAAATTCATTTTGAGTAGCATAAACTATGAACTAAACATTATGGTGAGCTTAAAAGTATGACAATAGTAATCTTAAATAGTAACATAAGTATGAATAGTGTAGTTGTAAGTGTTGCTGCTGTGAAGATCCAGTAGTACCAAGGGAAGCGCTTTTGCAGCAGACGTGGGTGCAGCAAAACGGATCCCAAAAACGAGCATGAAGATGCGCACCAGTGGGGTGCCAAATGATGATGCCAGCCGAGAGAAAACCAAGGTGCAAATCCAGATGGACCATGATGGCAGCAGCGATAAAAAAGAAGTAATTAGTTATATTGTTGAATGTATAGGTATAAGGTGCCGTGAATGATGAAGTGTGAATAGTGGTGTGTGTGGGTGGTGTGTGAGGGTGGTGTATGTGGTTGGTGTGTGTGGGTGGTGTGTAGCGATGAATATGTAGCCATGTATAGGGGCGATGAATGCAGTAAAAATGTGTATAGATGAAGTTTAAAGTATGATGTGGTGTGTAAGTTGAAATCCATAACCAGTGTGTATTTCCGAATTTATGTTGAAATGCATCTGTCTTTGTTGATTTAGTATTTAATAGGTTAATTGTATTGCAGTATGTTATAAGGAATTCTAATATTTATGAAATGTGTTATTATGAATTATGGGCTATGTATTAATAAATTATAGTGTGAAAAACAAGAGTTATTTGGCTTAATGTTGGAATTAAAAATGATTACTGATATTTGATAAATGATATTGAATGAAAGTAGTATGTAATAGTTGCGTGTATGTGTATTATAATTTATAAAATTTTTTATATGTGTGATTTATGTGAAAGTGGTTTTAATAAGTTTATATTTACGTTGCAGGAACAGTATCTTATCAGAAGAGTATGTTGAATCCAAGGCCTATTTGATACCAGACATCATTGCAATTAGAGCATGTATGAATCCTATACAAGGAGTGTGATAGTCCATAAAGCCAAGAGAGACAGGACGGCGATTTAAAAGATTCCAGGATCGGAAGGTCCAGAGACGTCGTTGCATTCGAAAGCAGCACGCAAATCCAGCACGAGAACGTAGCAAAATCCGGGCAGCAAGCGAGCATAAAAGCATCATGTCGGGAGACGAGCGGGTACCAGTCCATAATCCAGAGCCAGACATAGGTTGGGCCAATCCATAGCGAGGTAGTTTACCGGCAGTAATTATACAAAATAATTAGTTAGGTGTAAAATAGGAAGTATAGGTGATGGTGAGAAGACGGCATGGTAGTAATAAGTGTGGTGGTAAAGATGAATATGCGTTGTATACTGGTATGATGGTGCGTCATATAATTAAATTTGTTGTATTATTTGATAATTAAATGAAATAATTTGTTATATTGATAGTTTCTAAAAGATTTATGTTATAATATATGAATAGTAATTTATGGCCTGAACGGCGTTTGTGAATTAGTTGCCCATTTGGGCTTTTGTAAACATGATAGAAGTAAGTGTGGTGGTAAAGATGAGTGTGCGTTGTTTACTAATATGATGATATGATGTATGATTAATTATGTGTATTATTTGATAATTTAAATGAAATAAATTGTTATATTGAATGTTCTAAAAAATGTATGTTATAATATTTAAGTAGTAATTTATGGCCTGAACGGCGTTTATGAATTAGTTGCCCACTTGGGCTTTTGTAAATAAATGTAATGCATTAAATAAGCCAGATTAATTAGTGAATTATAAAATAAAATAGAAAGTTATATAGCCAGTTACTTATTTAAATGTGTGTTGTATTAGGATTTATATTATTTATATAATGTGATGTAAATGTAATGAATTTGTTATGTGAATTGTATTAAATAAATGAATTTTGACAGTAATGAAGCGTTGTATATTTACTCTGCATTATCATAGAGTTTATGGAGATAGCATCACACATTGATTAGCTCATTTCCACTACATGACGTGTTCAGGCAGACGATCAATATATATATAAAAAGTGTCCCGCGTTGCGGCACAATCCAGCAGCAAGGTTCCCCACAAGAAAGCATAGGTGGTCGGAATTTGATGTGAATTAAATACTCCAGGGCGCAGATTTATATAAAAGCAGTGACAGCAGGCAGAAAAAGGCCTCAAAACATGAGAGGTGTGCAGCAAAGTTCTTTATTTGGATCCTGAGAAATCGGATTCATTAATATAGTGTTAGTATAAGAGGAGATATATTACCAATTTGACTGGAGGTGTGGGTCAGTGCAGAGCCACGCACACACACCCACGTATTCCCACCAGCACTAGCGAAATACCGCTGAAAGAAGGGCCCGTGTCCAACTTAGACGGCCAACAGCGTGGACAGGCAGCTGAAGCAGCTAACACCTCCAGCCGCCGCGACCAACCAGATAGACACGGTCCCCACAAAAACGATATGACACCAGGCGCGCAAGATCACTGGGAATGGAAAACGCGGCACTACACGACCGATACAACAGAATAATTTCTGACAAAATTTAATTTGTTTTTTAATTTTTTATGAACGCAGCGAAAAAACACATGCATGTCAGTTTAAACGAATAACCCGACTGAAGGTTGAGGCAAAATTCCTAGGCTATAAAACTGGATGCTGGGTGTACCAGTGGAAAATTGCCGTTTTAGAATAAAGCTCATTGAGCGAAAAGCTCAGAAACAGACTCACTCAAATTGAGTCATACTGAATGAGTAGCAGCTTAGTAAGGCTTGGAACGATTTTGATTCTCTGAGTAAAGAAACAGGAGAAACATTATAAAGAAAGATAAAAAGGGGAAGGAGAGCATAAATGTTAATTAACAGTGATAGACAAAATACAGACCCAGGAAAAAATGTTTGGTTTGAGCAGCAGTGGCAAAAAGCGCTCAATTATATCGCTGATCGAGGCAGCATATTAGAGCACAAGTCAGCACGACCGCCCACAGTGGTAGAGAATGGCCAAGGGGGATCCAGAATCCAGCTGTATATAAAGTAAAATAAATTACCATACACGGATCTGGGTCCCCCTTAGCACTAAAATGACCTCCAAGATGGCCATAGAGCAAATTTAATTAATCTGATTTAATATAACAATTTGGTATGAGAAATGTAATATAAATTCCAATATTTAAAGTTAAATAATAGGGAAAAATCAGTTAGTTTATGAAAAATTGGTTACATGTTGCTCTTATGAATCGTTGGAAATCAGTCAAAAATGTTCTTATTAGATTTACTGGTATATGATTCAAGTAAGAAAAATTTCCGACACAGACAAGCTGCTCGCCGAAAAACATTGACAGTAAAATCGCAGCATAATAATAAGAAGAACATTTAGACAAAACAGAACGTATAGCTAATAGCAGGTAATTGTTAGAAAAGTTCCCGACTAGGACATATCGTGCACAGTTAATATGCCAGTCCAGGAACATAAACCACAATAAAATAGCATATTAGCCAACGAAGAAATAGGTACAAAAGGGGGGGTGAAGAATTTTTACAGCTGATATGCTGCCGTGCTGCACAAGCGCATGACGCGTATGGCCGAAATGACGTCGGCAGTGCACGGGACGCATAAGAGTAAGCAGGGCAGCAATATGATATAATTCAAAGCAAAAGAAAAAGCTAAACGGCAGTTAAAATTAGAATTTGTATTGTGCAATTGCGAGAAATTTATTGTATGAAAAAGAGAGTCAATAAGAGGAGACGATAAATAAATAGAAATTTAATTGAAAAATAAACTGAATTATTTGAATCAGAGATTACAAAGTTATTTATAAAATATTAGCCGAAGCATGAAAAAAGAAAAAATATAAGCCCTTGCTTATAATTGTGAGAGGAGAGCGACGATACAATGATGAGGAGGACAGAGATAGAGCACCCAGAGAGAATCAACTGAGAGCGGACGTATAAGAGATTCAAAAGCTTATGAAAAGGGGAACGACCTACACAAGCGTGTGTGAAGGAAGTTTCTTTTGCTTAATATCAGCATTATGAATTAGGGCAGGTCAGTATGCGCTGTGTGTACAAAGCATATGAACGCATAGCGCATGTAAACAAATGTTTATGAGCACAGTATTATTGTGCAATATGAAAGATGAATTTCCAGCATACTTTGTGCAGTAGCTGATTTAGTTTTAATAGTAGCATGTAGTAATAAGAAAAGGCAAAATACATAATTTAATATGTTTTGATTAAGTAGGAATAAGTATGAAAATGAATAATAAGTAAGGAGGAGATTTTGTTTAATAACAAATAATTATTAGAAAATTTTTTATAAATGGAACCTATCGTGCACAGTTAAGATGCAGTGCAGGAAGGAAATCCACAATAATAATATAATATAAGCTAATGAATAAATACGTACAAAAGGGGGGGTGAAGAATTTACAGCTGATATGCTGCCGTGCTGCACACGAGCATGACGCGCTAGGCCGAAATGACGTCGGCAGTGCACGGGACGCATAAGAGTAAGCAGGGCAGCAATATAAATTAATTCAAAACAAAAGGAAAAAGCTAAGCAGCGAGACTAATAATAGCATTTGTATTGTGCATTTGTATTGTGATTGCGAAAAAATTTAATGTATGGAAAAGAAAGTTAATAAATGAAGACGATAATTATTTAGAATTTAATTAAAGGTAAATTGAATTATTAGAATTAAAAAATTACAGTGTTTTGGTAAAATAATAGCCGAAGCATGAACAAAGAAAAATAAAAGCCCTGGCTTATAATGGTGAAAGGAGAGCAACAATACATTAATGAGGAGGACAGAAACAGAGCACCCAGAGAGAATCAACTGAGAGCGGGCATAAGAGATTCAAAAGCGTATGAAAAGGGGAACGACCTACACAAGCGTGTGTGAAGGAAGTTTCTTTTGCTTGTAGATCAGCATTGTGAAATTAGGGCAGGTCAGTATGCGCTGTGTGTGCGCTGTGTGTGCATGGTGTGAATAGTTATAGCGCATGTATAAAAAGGTACTGGGCGTAGTGTTGCGGTGCAACATGGATACTACTAAGACCAGCATACTTTGTGTAGTAGCTGGTTTAGTTATAGTAGTAGCATATTGTAGGTGAAGGGCAATATACATATATTAATATGATTTGATTAAATATATTTACTAAGAGGAGTAAATGATGAATTTAAGTGTGAATAGAACAAAAAATTTTTTATAAATGAAATATAAGTAAGAAAAAATTTGTGTACAAGGTAGAAAATAAGAATGACTGCCAGATTGTGAAATATCAATATGAGAATCTTATTATTAATGAGAGAGAGTTCTATGACTCAAAGTTTGCAACGAATGCAGTTAGCATTCCAAATTGACAATCTGATTAGTTTATTCGTTGGAATTATTTAAAGAAAAAACGAGCTGCTCCATCCTTGTAAGGGAGGCCGTTAATTGTGTTTGAAAAGAAGCTATTTGGAGTTGCATATTTTGAAAGCTGTCTGAAACAAAAATCCTGAATTCTGAGTCAGGGAGATTTAGTAAATTGGAAGTGTAAGAAGAAATTTGTAGGGCGTCATTTCGATTGTGGATAGTAGGATTTTGTAATGTAAGAGCCGTTTTAGGCGGTGGAAAATTATCGGCAGTTTTGCCCAATATTCTTGGGAATTTTTCCCCACGCATTTGATGTGGAATATCCGCAAGGTCATGTTTAGCGTTGAAGGAACGAACTCTATCAGCGTAAGATTTGGGCTGTGCGCCAGTTTTTCTGGAATTCGCTACTATTGATGACGCATTTGTGGTCAGGTGATGAGGAGTAGCAGAAGAGGGATTCTTTCCAACAAAATTTTTAAATTGCGTATTGAAAGACCCATCTGCAGCTTGTGGCTTTTGCCTGGCATTTGATGGATCAGTCAAAGTGGGAAAATTGGCCTCATCAAAAGGCATAGAGGCAATTTGCATTGCTCGTGTTCGAGCAGGAAGCTGGTGAACCTTATTTCGCCTGGCCTTGACAGCAGCAAGAACTGGGCAGCCAGAAAAATTGGCAGTATGTGTGCCTTTGCAATTTGCGCACGTAGGAGGAATGTCAAATTCTTTAGTGCAGGTAGATGACCAATGTTCATTACCGCATTTGACACATCTGGGGGAATGTCTACAAAATCTAGCAGTATGTTGAAAACGTTGGCAGCGCTTACATTGTGGTATGTCGAGGTTTTTCATTGTTGCCTCGACACGCACAATGAAGTTGCCAATATTTTTAATTTGAAAAATTCTCTCATTATTAGGTGTGTTTAATAAATTAACGAAGAAGGCGTTTGGAGAATATTTAGCTGCTGGATCAGACTTCCTTTTATCAATAAAGGTGGGATTGTGAACTCCCACAATGTCAAAGCCTTCGGCTGTAAGGGAACTTTTAATGAAATCGGTATTAGTGGCACGAGGCAATCCTCTGATGTAAACCCGAAGGGGCCTAAGCTCTTTCGGCTGATGAGTGTGGTAACAGAAGTTATTTATGTCCAGGAAGTGAATAATTGCCCTATAATCTTCAGGGATTTTGGCATGTATCCAAATATTACCTGAAGTGCCCATTTTTAAAAAGAATTGGGACGGTGATACTGTTTCAGACAAAGCGACTAAAAAAGCAGTGGCATCCTCACATTCTGCTTGAATGGGAGGGGGTTTTCCAGTGAAAATAATGGGAGAATTTGGCTTACCCTGGGTTTCCAAGTCACCAGACTGCAAGGGAACGGGCTCGGCAACAACATTCTGGTTGGTATTTTGTTGGTTCGGCGGTGAAGCGGGAAGAGCACTCGCGCCTTCCATACATAAGGAGTCACTGTCGATCTCCTCCTCGTTGGAATCCAGTTCGATAAGATCAGATCTGGAAAGATCCTGAACATCGGGTCTTAAATTGTCATGCTGGGCAGCCCTTGCCGAAGCAGAGGTGCTTCGTACAGCAGCACTAGAACGAATTCTCCTTGATTTAGGCGATGTGTGGGATGCAGTAGTACGCTTGTATAGCGATGCCGTACTGCTTCCTGAATTTGCCGCCTCAGCAACTGTTGGATTGTACGGTTGTACAGGTGCATGGAATTCACCCGAACGACGCACAACAGTAGTAGTATTTATAATGGGGCGAAAACTCGTTTTGGGAGTAGAATTCGCAGGTTCGTTTTTCCCAGTGGCCTCCTTAGAAGAAGATGAGTTTGGAGAGCCCTTTGCGGGACGCAAGAGCACATTAGAAGTCACCAGAGCGGACCCCTTGGGGCTTCTCTTGGGCTTTGGAGTGGTTGAATTAGATTTATCTTGATTCATGTTAAATAAATAAAGAAAAATTATGAACTTTAGTGTTTTGAGTCGAGTTATTCGTGGTAATAAAATAAAATTGCAAAAGCAAAAACTGACCAGAATTTACATCGAGGCACAAATCCAGCGTCAAAAAGTCACCCGCGCAAGACGAAAAATCCAAAACCGAGCTCGAGCACGCGCAGAAATATGGTCGCTGCAGCAAGAAACACCAGACACAGTCCTCGAGGAGGAAAATACCTCAATACTCACAAACTGCAGCAGCCAAAAATCGTCGCAGCCAGAAAAAACCAGGCAGAAGATAATCCAAATACGCAAGCAACCAACGCACAAAAACGGCCAAATGCAAATTATTTTTATTCAAAACTGTGAAAAAATCAATGAAAAAGAATGATGAATAAGATAAATCGGACCAAATGAAGGTCAAGGTCAAGACGGATATGAGTCAAGACAAGCAAAGGTCAGGACAAATAAAGGTCAAGACACTTGAAGGTCAAAATGGCGGTGCAGTACAGTCACGCGGCACACGCCCACGTAGTCCTACCAACACTAGCGAAATACCGCTGAAAAAGGGACACGTGGCCAACTTAGACGGCCAACAGCGTGGACAGGCAGCTCAAACAGCTAACACCTCCAGCCGCCGCGACCAACCAGATAGACACGGTCCCCACAAAAACGATATGACACCAGGCGCGCAAGATCACTGGGAATGGAAAACGCGGCACTACACGACCGATACAACAGAATAATTTCTGACAAAATTTAATTTGTTTTTTAATTTTTTATGAACGCAGCGAAAAAAACACATGCATGTCAGTTTAAACGAATAACCCGACTGAAGGTTGAGGCAAAATTCCTAGGCTATAAAACTGGATGCTGGGTGTACCAGTGGAAAATTGCCGTTTTAGAATAAAGCTCATTGAGCGAAAAGCTCAGAAACAGACTCACTCAAATTGAGTCATACTGAATGAGTAGCAGCTTAGTAAGGCTTGGAACGATTTTGATTCTCTGAGTAAAGAAACAGGAGAAACATTATAAAGAAAGATAAAAAGGGGAAGGAGAGCATAAATGTTAATTAACAGTGATAGACAAAATACAGACCCAGGAAAAAATGTTTGGTTTGAGCAGCAGTGGCAAAAAGCGCTCAATTATATCGCTGATCGAGGCAGCATATTAGAGCACAAGTCAGCACGACCGCCCACAGTGGTAGAGAATGGCCAAGGGGGATCCAGAATCCAGCTGTATATAAAGTAAAATAAATTACCATACACGGATCTGGGTCCCCCTTAGCACTAAAATGACCTCCAAGATGGCCATAGAGCAAATTTAATTAATCTGATTTAATATAACAATTTGGTATGAGAAATGTAATATAAATTCCAATATTTAAAGTTAAATAATAGGGAAAAATCAGTTAGTTTATGAAAAATTGGTTACATGTTGCTCTTATGAATCGTTGGAAATCAGTCAAAAATGTTCTTATTAGATTTACTGGTATATGATTCAAGTAAGAAAAATTTCCGACACAGACAAGCTGCTCGCCGAAAAACATTGACAGTAAAATCGCAGCATAATAATAAGAAGAACATTTAGACAAAACAGAACGTATAGCTAATAGCAGGTAATTGTTAGAAAAGTTCCCGACTAGGACATATCGTGCACAGTTAATATGCCAGTCCAGGAACATAAACCACAATAAAATAGCATATTAGCCAACGAAGAAATAGGTACAAAAGGGGGGGTGAAGAATTTTTACAGCTGATATGCTGCCGTGCTGCACAAGCGCATGACGCGTATGGCCGAAATGACGTCGGCAGTGCACGGGACGCATAAGAGTAAGCAGGGCAGCAATATGATATAATTCAAAGCAAAAGAAAAAGCTAAACGGCAGTTAAAATTAGAATTTGTATTGTGCAATTGCGAGAAATTTATTGTATGAAAAAGAGAGTCAATAAGAGGAGACGATAAATAAATAGAAATTTAATTGAAAAATAAACTGAATTATTTGAATCAGAGATTACAAAGTTATTTATAAAATATTAGCCGAAGCATGAAAAAAGAAAAAATATAAGCCCTTGCTTATAATTGTGAGAGGAGAGCGACGATACAATGATGAGGAGGACAGAGATAGAGCACCCAGAGAGAATCAACTGAGAGCGGACGTATAAGAGATTCAAAAGCTTATGAAAAGGGGAACGACCTACACAAGCGTGTGTGAAGGAAGTTTCTTTTGCTTAATATCAGCATTATGAATTAGGGCAGGTCAGTATGCGCTGTGTGTACAAAGCATATGAACGCATAGCGCATGTAAACAAATGTTTATGAGCACAGTATTATTGTGCAATATGAAAGATGAATTTCCAGCATACTTTGTGCAGTAGCTGATTTAGTTTTAATAGTAGCATGTAGTAATAAGAAAAGGCAAAATACATAATTTAATATGTTTTGATTAAGTAGGAATAAGTATGAAAATGAATAATAAGTAAGGAGGAGATTTTGTTTAATAACAAATAATTATTAGAAAATTTTTTATAAATGGAACCTATCGTGCACAGTTAAGATGCAGTGCAGGAAGGAAATCCACAATAATAATATAATATAAGCTAATGAATAAATACGTACAAAAGGGGGGGTGAAGAATTTACAGCTGATATGCTGCCGTGCTGCACACGAGCATGACGCGCTAGGCCGAAATGACGTCGGCAGTGCACGGGACGCATAAGAGTAAGCAGGGCAGCAATATAAATTAATTCAAAACAAAAGGAAAAAGCTAAGCAGCGAGACTAATAATAGCATTTGTATTGTGCATTTGTATTGTGATTGCGAAAAAATTTAATGTATGGAAAAGAAAGTTAATAAATGAAGACGATAATTATTTAGAATTTAATTAAAGGTAAATTGAATTATTAGAATTAAAAAATTACAGTGTTTTGGTAAAATAATAGCCGAAGCATGAACAAAGAAAAATAAAAGCCCTGGCTTATAATGGTGAAAGGAGAGCAACAATACATTAATGAGGAGGACAGAAACAGAGCACCCAGAGAGAATCAACTGAGAGCGGGCATAAGAGATTCAAAAGCGTATGAAAAGGGGAACGACCTACACAAGCGTGTGTGAAGGAAGTTTCTTTTGCTTGTAGATCAGCATTGTGAAATTAGGGCAGGTCAGTATGCGCTGTGTGTGCGCTGTGTGTGCATGGTGTGAATAGTTATAGCGCATGTATAAAAAGGTACTGGGCGTAGTGTTGCGGTGCAACATGGATACTACTAAGACCAGCATACTTTGTGTAGTAGCTGGTTTAGTTATAGTAGTAGCATATTGTAGGTGAAGGGCAATATACATATATTAATATGATTTGATTAAATATATTTACTAAGAGGAGTAAATGATGAATTTAAGTGTGAATAGAACAAAAAATTTTTTATAAATGAAATATAAGTAAGAAAAAATTTGTGTACAAGGTAGAAAATAAGAATGACTGCCAGATTGTGAAATATCAATATGAGAATCTTATTATTAATGAGAGAGAGTTCTATGACTCAAAGTTTGCAACGAATGCAGTTAGCATTCCAAATTGACAATCTGATTAGTTTATTCGTTGGAATTATTTAAAGAAAAAACGAGCTGCTCCATCCTTGTAAGGGAGGCCGTTAATTGTGTTTGAAAAGAAGCTATTTGGAGTTGCATATTTTGAAAGCTGTCTGAAACAAAAATCCTGAATTCTGAGTCAGGGAGATTTAGTAAATTGGAAGTGTAAGAAGAAATTTGTAGGGCGTCATTTCGATTTTTTTTTTTTTTATATATATATATTTTATTGTGGCGCACATAGCCAGAAAATGGGTACAACTTTACTTAAACTAAACTTAGAACTAATCCCAAATCCAGCCGGTAGTGCAGTCAAAGGAGGTGACGACAACAAAATTACTGTCTTGATCCTTCCCGTTTGAAAGAGTGGAGGGAATGCGGTGAAAAGCCGAAGCGAGTAGGTGAGGCACCCCCTCCCTCAAGGGGGTACCAGGAGTAGATGTTGTGGTGTGGCTGTTGTGTTTTATAAGTACATAAATTAAATCTAAGTGTAATTTATTCTACTGAGAAATAACAAACAATGTGTAAAAGTAATAAGAAATGTGATGAAAAGTGGAGTTGTAACATTAATAATAAGAAAAATTAAGAATTTGAATTCAAGTTGTAAATTATAAAGAGTTTACAAAATAAAGTGATATATGATTTATAACAATATATTCAAAGTTTCTTTTTCAAAATTGAAGTTTAAAAAATTTATGATAAATTCATTTTGAGTAGCATAAACTATGAACTAAACATTATGGTGAGCTTAAAAGTATGACAATAGTAATCTTAAATAGTAACATAAGTATGAATAGTGTAGTTGTAAGTGTTGCTGCTGTGAAGATCCAGTAGTACCAAGGGAAGCGCTTTTGCAGCAGACGTGGGTGCAGCAAAACGGATCCCAAAAACGAGCATGAAGATGCGCACCAGTGGGGTGCCAAATGATGATGCCAGCCGAGAGAAAACCAAGGTGCAAATCCAGATGGACCATGATGGCAGCAGCGATAAAAAAGAAGTAATTAGTTATATTGTTGAATGTATAGGTATAAGGTGCCGTGAATGATGAAGTGTGAATAGTGGTGTGTGTGGGTGGTGTGTGAGGGTGGTGTATGTGGTTGGTGTGTGTGGGTGGTGTGTAGCGATGAATATGTAGCCATGTATAGGGGCGATGAATGCAGTAAAAATGTGTATAGATGAAGTTTAAAGTATGATGTGGTGTGTAAGTTGAAATCCATAACCAGTGTGTATTTCCGAATTTATGTTGAAATGCATCTGTCTTTGTTGATTTAGTATTTAATAGGTTAATTGTATTGCAGTATGTTATAAGGAATTCTAATATTTATGAAATGTGTTATTATGAATTATGGGCTATGTATTAATAAATTATAGTGTGAAAAACAAGAGTTATTTGGCTTAATGTTGGAATTAAAAATGATTACTGATATTTGATAAATGATATTGAATGAAAGTAGTATGTAATAGTTGCGTGTATGTGTATTATAATTTATAAAATTTTTTATATGTGTGATTTATGTGAAAGTGGTTTTAATAAGTTTATATTTACGTTGCAGGAACAGTATCTTATCAGAAGAGTATGTTGAATCCAAGGCCTATTTGATACCAGACATCATTGCAATTAGAGCATGTATGAATCCTATACAAGGAGTGTGATAGTCCATAAAGCCAAGAGAGACAGGACGGCGATTTAAAAGATTCCAGGATCGGAAGGTCCAGAGACGTCGTTGCATTCGAAAGCAGCACGCAAATCCAGCACGAGAACGTAGCAAAATCCGGGCAGCAAGCGAGCATAAAAGCATCATGTCGGGAGACGAGCGGGTACCAGTCCATAATCCAGAGCCAGACATAGGTTGGGCCAATCCATAGCGAGGTAGTTTACCGGCAGTAATTATACAAAATAATTAGTTAGGTGTAAAATAGGAAGTATAGGTGATGGTGAGAAGACGGCATGGTAGTAATAAGTGTGGTGGTAAAGATGAATATGCGTTGTATACTGGTATGATGGTGCGTCATATAATTAAATTTGTTGTATTATTTGATAATTAAATGAAATAATTTGTTATATTGATAGTTTCTAAAAGATTTATGTTATAATATATGAATAGTAATTTATGGCCTGAACGGCGTTTGTGAATTAGTTGCCCATTTGGGCTTTTGTAAACATGATAGAAGTAAGTGTGGTGGTAAAGATGAGTGTGCGTTGTTTACTAATATGATGATATGATGTATGATTAATTATGTGTATTATTTGATAATTTAAATGAAATAAATTGTTATATTGAATGTTCTAAAAAATGTATGTTATAATATTTAAGTAGTAATTTATGGCCTGAACGGCGTTTATGAATTAGTTGCCCACTTGGGCTTTTGTAAATAAATGTAATGCATTAAATAAGCCAGATTAATTAGTGAATTATAAAATAAAATAGAAAGTTATATAGCCAGTTACTTATTTAAATGTGTGTTGTATTAGGATTTATATTATTTATATAATGTGATGTAAATGTAATGAATTTGTTATGTGAATTGTATTAAATAAATGAATTTTGACAGTAATGAAGCGTTGTATATTTACTCTGCATTATCATAGAGTTTATGGAGATAGCATCACACATTGATTAGCTCATTTCCACTACATGACGTGTTCAGGCAGACGATCAATATATATATAAAAAGTGTCCCGCGTTGCGGCACAATCCAGCAGCAAGGTTCCCCACAAGAAAGCATAGGTGGTCGGAATTTGATGTGAATTAAATACTCCAGGGCGCAGATTTATATAAAAGCAGTGACAGCAGGCAGAAAAAGGCCTCAAAACATGAGAGGTGTGCAGCAAAGTTCTTTATTTGGATCCTGAGAAATCGGATTCATTAATATAGTGTTAGTATAAGAGGAGATATATTACCAATTTGACTGGAGGTGTGGGTCAGTGCAGAGCCACGCACACACACCCACGTATTCCCACCAGCACTAGCGAAATACCGCTGAAAGAAGGGCCCGTGTCCAACTTAGACGGCCAACAGCGTGGACAGGCAGCTGAAGCAGCTAACACCTCCAGCCGCCGCGACCAACCAGATAGACACGGTCCCCACAAAAACGATATGACACCAGGCGCGCAAGATCACTGGGAATGGAAAACGCGGCACTACACGACCGATACAACAGAATAATTTCTGACAAAATTTAATTTGTTTTTTAATTTTTTATGAACGCAGCGAAAAAACACATGCATGTCAGTTTAAACGAATAACCCGACTGAAGGTTGAGGCAAAATTCCTAGGCTATAAAACTGGATGCTGGGTGTACCAGTGGAAAATTGCCGTTTTAGAATAAAGCTCATTGAGCGAAAAGCTCAGAAACAGACTCACTCAAATTGAGTCATACTGAATGAGTAGCAGCTTAGTAAGGCTTGGAACGATTTTGATTCTCTGAGTAAAGAAACAGGAGAAACATTATAAAGAAAGATAAAAAGGGGAAGGAGAGCATAAATGTTAATTAACAGTGATAGACAAAATACAGACCCAGGAAAAAATGTTTGGTTTGAGCAGCAGTGGCAAAAAGCGCTCAATTATATCGCTGATCGAGGCAGCATATTAGAGCACAAGTCAGCACGACCGCCCACAGTGGTAGAGAATGGCCAAGGGGGATCCAGAATCCAGCTGTATATAAAGTAAAATAAATTACCATACACGGATCTGGGTCCCCCTTAGCACTAAAATGACCTCCAAGATGGCCATAGAGCAAATTTAATTAATCTGATTTAATATAACAATTTGGTATGAGAAATGTAATATAAATTCCAATATTTAAAGTTAAATAATAGGGAAAAATCAGTTAGTTTATGAAAAATTGGTTACATGTTGCTCTTATGAATCGTTGGAAATCAGTCAAAAATGTTCTTATTAGATTTACTGGTATATGATTCAAGTAAGAAAAATTTCCGACACAGACAAGCTGCTCGCCGAAAAACATTGACAGTAAAATCGCAGCATAATAATAAGAAGAACATTTAGACAAAACAGAACGTATAGCTAATAGCAGGTAATTGTTAGAAAAGTTCCCGACTAGGACATATCGTGCACAGTTAATATGCCAGTCCAGGAACATAAACCACAATAAAATAGCATATTAGCCAACGAAGAAATAGGTACAAAAGGGGGGGTGAAGAATTTTTACAGCTGATATGCTGCCGTGCTGCACAAGCGCATGACGCGTATGGCCGAAATGACGTCGGCAGTGCACGGGACGCATAAGAGTAAGCAGGGCAGCAATATGATATAATTCAAAGCAAAAGAAAAAGCTAAACGGCAGTTAAAATTAGAATTTGTATTGTGCAATTGCGAGAAATTTATTGTATGAAAAAGAGAGTCAATAAGAGGAGACGATAAATAAATAGAAATTTAATTGAAAAATAAACTGAATTATTTGAATCAGAGATTACAAAGTTATTTATAAAATATTAGCCGAAGCATGAAAAAAGAAAAAATATAAGCCCTTGCTTATAATTGTGAGAGGAGAGCGACGATACAATGATGAGGAGGACAGAGATAGAGCACCCAGAGAGAATCAACTGAGAGCGGACGTATAAGAGATTCAAAAGCTTATGAAAAGGGGAACGACCTACACAAGCGTGTGTGAAGGAAGTTTCTTTTGCTTAATATCAGCATTATGAATTAGGGCAGGTCAGTATGCGCTGTGTGTACAAAGCATATGAACGCATAGCGCATGTAAACAAATGTTTATGAGCACAGTATTATTGTGCAATATGAAAGATGAATTTCCAGCATACTTTGTGCAGTAGCTGATTTAGTTTTAATAGTAGCATGTAGTAATAAGAAAAGGCAAAATACATAATTTAATATGTTTTGATTAAGTAGGAATAAGTATGAAAATGAATAATAAGTAAGGAGGAGATTTTGTTTAATAACAAATAATTATTAGAAAATTTTTTATAAATGGAACCTATCGTGCACAGTTAAGATGCAGTGCAGGAAGGAAATCCACAATAATAATATAATATAAGCTAATGAATAAATACGTACAAAAGGGGGGGTGAAGAATTTACAGCTGATATGCTGCCGTGCTGCACACGAGCATGACGCGCTAGGCCGAAATGACGTCGGCAGTGCACGGGACGCATAAGAGTAAGCAGGGCAGCAATATAAATTAATTCAAAACAAAAGGAAAAAGCTAAGCAGCGAGACTAATAATAGCATTTGTATTGTGCATTTGTATTGTGATTGCGAAAAAATTTAATGTATGGAAAAGAAAGTTAATAAATGAAGACGATAATTATTTAGAATTTAATTAAAGGTAAATTGAATTATTAGAATTAAAAAATTACAGTGTTTTGGTAAAATAATAGCCGAAGCATGAACAAAGAAAAATAAAAGCCCTGGCTTATAATGGTGAAAGGAGAGCAACAATACATTAATGAGGAGGACAGAAACAGAGCACCCAGAGAGAATCAACTGAGAGCGGGCATAAGAGATTCAAAAGCGTATGAAAAGGGGAACGACCTACACAAGCGTGTGTGAAGTTTTTTTTATATATATATATTTTATTGTGGCGCACATAGCCAGAAAATGGGTACAACTTTACTTAAACTAAACTTAGAACTAATCCCAAATCCAGCCGGTAGTGCAGTCAAAGGAGGTGACGACAACAAAATTACTGTCTTGATCCTTCCCGTTTGAAAGAGTGGAGGGAATGCGGTGAAAAGCCGAAGCGAGTAGGTGAGGCACCCCCTCCCTCAAGGGGGTACCAGGAGTAGATGTTGTGGTGTGGCTGTTGTGTTTTATAAGTACATAAATTAAATCTAAGTGTAATTTATTCTACTGAGAAATAACAAACAATGTGTAAAAGTAATAAGAAATGTGATGAAAAGTGGAGTTGTAACATTAATAATAAGAAAAATTAAGAATTTGAATTCAAGTTGTAAATTATAAAGAGTTTACAAAATAAAGTGATATATGATTTATAACAATATATTCAAAGTTTCTTTTTCAAAATTGAAGTTTAAAAAATTTATGATAAATTCATTTTGAGTAGCATAAACTATGAACTAAACATTATGGTGAGCTTAAAAGTATGACAATAGTAATCTTAAATAGTAACATAAGTATGAATAGTGTAGTTGTAAGTGTTGCTGCTGTGAAGATCCAGTAGTACCAAGGGAAGCGCTTTTGCAGCAGACGTGGGTGCAGCAAAACGGATCCCAAAAACGAGCATGAAGATGCGCACCAGTGGGGTGCCAAATGATGATGCCAGCCGAGAGAAAACCAAGGTGCAAATCCAGATGGACCATGATGGCAGCAGCGATAAAAAAGAAGTAATTAGTTATATTGTTGAATGTATAGGTATAAGGTGCCGTGAATGATGAAGTGTGAATAGTGGTGTGTGTGGGTGGTGTGTGAGGGTGGTGTATGTGGTTGGTGTGTGTGGGTGGTGTGTAGCGATGAATATGTAGCCATGTATAGGGGCGATGAATGCAGTAAAAATGTGTATAGATGAAGTTTAAAGTATGATGTGGTGTGTAAGTTGAAATCCATAACCAGTGTGTATTTCCGAATTTATGTTGAAATGCATCTGTCTTTGTTGATTTAGTATTTAATAGGTTAATTGTATTGCAGTATGTTATAAGGAATTCTAATATTTATGAAATGTGTTATTATGAATTATGGGCTATGTATTAATAAATTATAGTGTGAAAAACAAGAGTTATTTGGCTTAATGTTGGAATTAAAAATGATTACTGATATTTGATAAATGATATTGAATGAAAGTAGTATGTAATAGTTGCGTGTATGTGTATTATAATTTATAAAATTTTTTATATGTGTGATTTATGTGAAAGTGGTTTTAATAAGTTTATATTTACGTTGCAGGAACAGTATCTTATCAGAAGAGTATGTTGAATCCAAGGCCTATTTGATACCAGACATCATTGCAATTAGAGCATGTATGAATCCTATACAAGGAGTGTGATAGTCCATAAAGCCAAGAGAGACAGGACGGCGATTTAAAAGATTCCAGGATCGGAAGGTCCAGAGACGTCGTTGCATTCGAAAGCAGCACGCAAATCCAGCACGAGAACGTAGCAAAATCCGGGCAGCAAGCGAGCATAAAAGCATCATGTCGGGAGACGAGCGGGTACCAGTCCATAATCCAGAGCCAGACATAGGTTGGGCCAATCCATAGCGAGGTAGTTTACCGGCAGTAATTATACAAAATAATTAGTTAGGTGTAAAATAGGAAGTATAGGTGATGGTGAGAAGACGGCATGGTAGTAATAAGTGTGGTGGTAAAGATGAATATGCGTTGTATACTGGTATGATGGTGCGTCATATAATTAAATTTGTTGTATTATTTGATAATTAAATGAAATAATTTGTTATATTGATAGTTTCTAAAAGATTTATGTTATAATATATGAATAGTAATTTATGGCCTGAACGGCGTTTGTGAATTAGTTGCCCATTTGGGCTTTTGTAAACATGATAGAAGTAAGTGTGGTGGTAAAGATGAGTGTGCGTTGTTTACTAATATGATGATATGATGTATGATTAATTATGTGTATTATTTGATAATTTAAATGAAATAAATTGTTATATTGAATGTTCTAAAAAATGTATGTTATAATATTTAAGTAGTAATTTATGGCCTGAACGGCGTTTATGAATTAGTTGCCCACTTGGGCTTTTGTAAATAAATGTAATGCATTAAATAAGCCAGATTAATTAGTGAATTATAAAATAAAATAGAAAGTTATATAGCCAGTTACTTATTTAAATGTGTGTTGTATTAGGATTTATATTATTTATATAATGTGATGTAAATGTAATGAATTTGTTATGTGAATTGTATTAAATAAATGAATTTTGACAGTAATGAAGCGTTGTATATTTACTCTGCATTATCATAGAGTTTATGGAGATAGCATCACACATTGATTAGCTCATTTCCACTACATGACGTGTTCAGGCAGACGATCAATATATATATAAAAAGTGTCCCGCGTTGCGGCACAATCCAGCAGCAAGGTTCCCCACAAGAAAGCATAGGTGGTCGGAATTTGATGTGAATTAAATACTCCAGGGCGCAGATTTATATAAAAGCAGTGACAGCAGGCAGAAAAAGGCCTCAAAACATGAGAGGTGTGCAGCAAAGTTCTTTATTTGGATCCTGAGAAATCGGATTCATTAATATAGTGTTAGTATAAGAGGAGATATATTACCAATTTGACTGGAGGTGTGGGTCAGTGCAGAGCCACGCACACACACCCACGTATTCCCACCAGCACTAGCGAAATACCGCTGAAAGAAGGGCCCGTGTCCAACTTAGACGGCCAACAGCGTGGACAGGCAGCTGAAGCAGCTAACACCTCCAGCCGCCGCGACCAACCAGATAGACACGGTCCCCACAAAAACGATATGACACCAGGCGCGCAAGATCACTGGGAATGGAAAACGCGGCACTACACGACCGATACAACAGAATAATTTCTGACAAAATTTAATTTGTTTTTTAATTTTTTATGAACGCAGCGAAAAAACACATGCATGTCAGTTTAAAACGAATAACCCGACTGAAGGTTGAGGCAAAATTCCTAGGCTATAAAACTGGATGCTGGGTGTACCAGTGGAAAATTGCCGTTTTAGAATAAAGCTCATTGAGCGAAAAGCTCAGAAACAGACTCACTCAAATTGAGTCATACTGAATGAGTAGCAGCTTAGTAAGGCTTGGAACGATTTTGATTCTCTGAGTAAAGAAACAGGAGAAACATTATAAAGAAAGATAAAAAGGGGAAGGAGAGCATAAATGTTAATTAACAGTGATAGACAAAATACAGACCCAGGAAAAAATGTTTGGTTTGAGCAGCAGTGGCAAAAAGCGCTCAATTATATCGCTGATCGAGGCAGCATATTAGAGCACAAGTCAGCACGACCGCCCACAGTGGTAGAGAATGGCCAAGGGGGATCCAGAATCCAGCTGTATATAAAGTAAAATAAATTACCATACACGGATCTGGGTCCCCCTTAGCACTAAAATGACCTCCAAGATGGCCATAGAGCAAATTTAATTAATCTGATTTAATATAACAATTTGGTATGAGAAATGTAATATAAATTCCAATATTTAAAGTTAAATAATAGGGAAAAATCAGTTAGTTTATGAAAAATTGGTTACATGTTGCTCTTATGAATCGTTGGAAATCAGTCAAAAATGTTCTTATTAGATTTACTGGTATATGATTCAAGTAAGAAAAATTTCCGACACAGACAAGCTGCTCGCCGAAAAACATTGACAGTAAAATCGCAGCATAATAATAAGAAGAACATTTAGACAAAACAGAACGTATAGCTAATAGCAGGTAATTGTTAGAAAAGTTCCCGACTAGGACATATCGTGCACAGTTAATATGCCAGTCCAGGAACATAAACCACAATAAAATAGCATATTAGCCAACGAAGAAATAGGTACAAAAGGGGGGGTGAAGAATTTTTACAGCTGATATGCTGCCGTGCTGCACAAGCGCATGACGCGTATGGCCGAAATGACGTCGGCAGTGCACGGGACGCATAAGAGTAAGCAGGGCAGCAATATGATATAATTCAAAGCAAAAGAAAAAGCTAAACGGCAGTTAAAATTAGAATTTGTATTGTGCAATTGCGAGAAATTTATTGTATGAAAAAGAGAGTCAATAAGAGGAGACGATAAATAAATAGAAATTTAATTGAAAAATAAACTGAATTATTTGAATCAGAGATTACAAAGTTATTTATAAAATATTAGCCGAAGCATGAAAAAAGAAAAAATATAAGCCCTTGCTTATAATTGTGAGAGGAGAGCGACGATACAATGATGAGGAGGACAGAGATAGAGCACCCAGAGAGAATCAACT
Source organism: Scaptodrosophila lebanonensis (assembly GCF_003285725.1). Classification (NCBI taxonomy): domain Eukaryota; kingdom Metazoa; phylum Arthropoda; class Insecta; order Diptera; family Drosophilidae; genus Scaptodrosophila; species Scaptodrosophila lebanonensis. The sequence continues at coordinate 185,342 of NW_022060756.1, forward strand.
GAGAGCGGACGTATAAGAGATTCAAAAGCTTATGAAAAGGGGAACGACCTACACAAGCGTGTGTGAAGGAAGTTTCTTTTGCTTAATATCAGCATTATGAATTAGGGCAGGTCAGTATGCGCTGTGTGTACAAAGCATATGAACGCATAGCGCATGTAAACAAATGTTTATGAGCACAGTATTATTGTGCAATATGAAAGATGAATTTCCAGCATACTTTGTGCAGTAGCTGATTTAGTTTTAATAGTAGCATGTAGTAATAAGAAAAGGCAAAATACATAATTTAATATGTTTTGATTAAGTAGGAATAAGTATGAAAATGAATAATAAGTAAGGAGGAGATTTTGTTTAATAACAAATAATTATTAGAAAATTTTTTATAAATGGAACCTATCGTGCACAGTTAAGATGCAGTGCAGGAAGGAAATCCACAATAATAATATAATATAAGCTAATGAATAAATACGTACAAAAGGGGGGGTGAAGAATTTACAGCTGATATGCTGCCGTGCTGCACACGAGCATGACGCGCTAGGCCGAAATGACGTCGGCAGTGCACGGGACGCATAAGAGTAAGCAGGGCAGCAATATAAATTAATTCAAAACAAAAGGAAAAAGCTAAGCAGCGAGACTAATAATAGCATTTGTATTGTGCATTTGTATTGTGATTGCGAAAAAATTTAATGTATGGAAAAGAAAGTTAATAAATGAAGACGATAATTATTTAGAATTTAATTAAAGGTAAATTGAATTATTAGAATTAAAAAATTACAGTGTTTTGGTAAAATAATAGCCGAAGCATGAACAAAGAAAAATAAAAGCCCTGGCTTATAATGGTGAAAGGAGAGCAACAATACATTAATGAGGAGGACAGAAACAGAGCACCCAGAGAGAATCAACTGAGAGCGGGCATAAGAGATTCAAAAGCGTATGAAAAGGGGAACGACCTACACAAGCGTGTGTGAAGGAAGTTTCTTTTGCTTGTAGATCAGCATTGTGAAATTAGGGCAGGTCAGTATGCGCTGTGTGTGCGCTGTGTGTGCATGGTGTGAATAGTTATAGCGCATGTATAAAAAGGTACTGGGCGTAGTGTTGCGGTGCAACATGGATACTACTAAGACCAGCATACTTTGTGTAGTAGCTGGTTTAGTTATAGTAGTAGCATATTGTAGGTGAAGGGCAATATACATATATTAATATGATTTGATTAAATATATTTACTAAGAGGAGTAAATGATGAATTTAAGTGTGAATAGAACAAAAAATTTTTTATAAATGAAATATAAGTAAGAAAAAATTTGTGTACAAGGTAGAAAATAAGAATGACTGCCAGATTGTGAAATATCAATATGAGAATCTTATTATTAATGAGAGAGAGTTCTATGACTCAAAGTTTGCAACGAATGCAGTTAGCATTCCAAATTGACAATCTGATTAGTTTATTCGTTGGAATTATTTAAAGAAAAAACGAGCTGCTCCATCCTTGTAAGGGAGGCCGTTAATTGTGTTTGAAAAGAAGCTATTTGGAGTTGCATATTTTGAAAGCTGTCTGAAACAAAAATCCTGAATTCTGAGTCAGGGAGATTTAGTAAATTGGAAGTGTAAGAAGAAATTTGTAGGGCGTCATTTCGATTGTGGATAGTAGGATTTTGTAATGTAAGAGCCGTTTTAGGCGGTGGAAAATTATCGGCAGTTTTGCCCAATATTCTTGGGAATTTTTCCCCACGCATTTGATGTGGAATATCCGCAAGATCATGTTTAGCGTTGAAGGAACGAACTCTATCAGCGTAAGATTTGGGCTGTGCGCCAGTTTTTCTGGAATTCGCTACTATTGATGACGCATTTGTGGTCAGGTGATGAGGAGTAGCAGAAGAGGGATTCTTTCCAACAAAATTTTTAAATTGCGTATTGAAAGACCCATCTGCAGCTTGTGGCTTTTGCCTGGCATTTGATGGATCAGTCAAAGTGGGAAAATTGGCCTCATCAAAAGGCATAGAGGCAATTTGCATTGCTCGTGTTCGAGCAGGAAGCTGGTGAACCTTATTTCGCCTGGCCTTGACAGCAGCAAGAACTGGGCAGCCAGAAAAATTGGCAGTATGTGTGCCTTTGCAATTTGCGCACGTAGGAGGAATGTCAAATTCTTTAGTGCAGGTAGATGACCAATGTTCATTACCGCATTTGACACATCTGGGGGAATGTCTACAAAATCTAGCAGTATGTTGAAAACGTTGGCAGCGCTTACATTGTGGTATGTCGAGGTTTTTCATTGTTGCCTCGACACGCACAATGAAGTTGCCAATATTTTTAATTTGAAAAATTCTCTCATTATTAGGTGTGTTTAATAAATTAACGAAGAAGGCGTTTGGAGAATATTTAGCTGCTGGATCAGACTTCCTTTTATCAATAAAGGTGGGATTGTGAACTCCCACAATGTCAAAGCCTTCGGCTGTAAGGGAACTTTTAATGAAATCGGTATTAGTGGCACGAGGCAATCCTCTGATGTAAACCCGAAGGGGCCTAAGCTCTTTCGGCTGATGAGTGTGGTAACAGAAGTTATTTATGTCCAGGAAGTGAATAATTGCCCTATAATCTTCAGGGATTTTGGCATGTATCCAAATATTACCTGAAGTGCCCATTTTTAAAAAGAATTGGGACGGTGATACTGTTTCAGACAAAGCGACTAAAAAAGCAGTGGCATCCTCACATTCTGCTTGAATGGGAGGGGGTTTTCCAGTGAAAATAATGGGAGAATTTGGCTTACCCTGGGTTTCCAAGTCACCAGACTGCAAGGGAACGGGCTCGGCAACAACATTCTGGTTGGTATTTTGTTGGTTCGGCGGTGAAGCGGGAAGAGCACTCGCGCCTTCCATACATAAGGAGTCACTGTCGATCTCCTCCTCGTTGGAATCCAGTTCGATAAGATCAGATCTGGAAAGATCCTGAACATCGGGTCTTAAATTGTCATGCTGGGCAGCCCTTGCCGAAGCAGAGGTGCTTCGTACAGCAGCACTAGAACGAATTCTCCTTGATTTAGGCGATGTGTGGGATGCAGTAGTACGCTTGTATAGCGATGCCGTACTGCTTCCTGAATTTGCCGCCTCAGCAACTGTTGGATTGTACGGTTGTACAGGTGCATGGAATTCACCCGAACGACGCACAACAGTAGTAGTATTTATAATGGGGCGAAAACTCGTTTTGGGAGTAGAATTCGCAGGTTCGTTTTTCCCAGTGGCCTCCTTAGAAGAAGATGAGTTTGGAGAGCCCTTTGCGGGACGCAAGAGCACATTAGAAGTCACCAGAGCGGACCCCTTGGGGCTTCTCTTGGGCTTTGGAGTGGTTGAATTAGATTTATCTTGATTCATGTTAAATAAATAAAGAAAAATTATGAACTTTAGTGTTTTGAGTCGAGTTATTCGTGGTAATAAAATAAAATTGCAAAAGCAAAAACTGACCAGAATTTACATCGAGGCACAAATCCAGCGTCAAAAAGTCACCCGCGCAAGACGAAAAATCCAAAACCGAGCTCGAGCACGCGCAGAAATATGGTCGCTGCAGCAAGAAACACCAGACACAGTCCTCGAGGAGGAAAATACCTCAATACTCACAAACTGCAGCAGCCAAAAATCGTCGCAGCCAGAAAAAACCAGGCAGAAGATAATCCAAATACGCAAGCAACCAACGCACAAAAACGGCCAAATGCAAATTATTTTTATTCAAAACTGTGAAAAAATCAATGAAAAAGAATGATGAATAAGATAAATCGGACCAAATGAAGGTCAAGGTCAAGACGGATATGAGTCAAGACAAGCAAAGGTCAGGACAAATAAAGGTCAAGACACTTGAAGGTCAAAATGGCGGTGCAGTACAGTCACGCGGCACACGCCCACGTAGTCCTACCAACACTAGCGAAATACCGCTGAAAAAGGGACACGTGGCCAACTTAGACGGCCAACAGCGTGGACAGGCAGCTCAAACAGCTAACACCTCCAGCCGCCGCGACCAACCAGATAGACACGGTCCCCACAAAAACGATATGACACCAGGCGCGCAAGATCACTGGGAATGGAAAACGCGGCACTACACGACCGATACAACAGAATAATTTCTGACAAAATTTAATTTGTTTTTTAATTTTTTATGAACGCAGCGAAAAAAACACATGCATGTCAGTTTAAACGAATAACCCGACTGAAGGTTGAGGCAAAATTCCTAGGCTATAAAACTGGATGCTGGGTGTACCAGTGGAAAATTGCCGTTTTAGAATAAAGCTCATTGAGCGAAAAGCTCAGAAACAGACTCACTCAAATTGAGTCATACTGAATGAGTAGCAGCTTAGTAAGGCTTGGAACGATTTTGATTCTCTGAGTAAAGAAACAGGAGAAACATTATAAAGAAAGATAAAAAGGGGAAGGAGAGCATAAATGTTAATTAACAGTGATAGACAAAATACAGACCCAGGAAAAAATGTTTGGTTTGAGCAGCAGTGGCAAAAAGCGCTCAATTATATCGCTGATCGAGGCAGCATATTAGAGCACAAGTCAGCACGACCGCCCACAGTGGTAGAGAATGGCCAAGGGGGATCCAGAATCCAGCTGTATATAAAGTAAAATAAATTACCATACACGGATCTGGGTCCCCCTTAGCACTAAAATGACCTCCAAGATGGCCATAGAGCAAATTTAATTAATCTGATTTAATATAACAATTTGGTATGAGAAATGTAATATAAATTCCAATATTTAAAGTTAAATAATAGGGAAAAATCAGTTAGTTTATGAAAAATTGGTTACATGTTGCTCTTATGAATCGTTGGAAATCAGTCAAAAATGTTCTTATTAGATTTACTGGTATATGATTCAAGTAAGAAAAATTTCCGACACAGACAAGCTGCTCGCCGAAAAACATTGACAGTAAAATCGCAGCATAATAATAAGAAGAACATTTAGACAAAACAGAACGTATAGCTAATAGCAGGTAATTGTTAGAAAAGTTCCCGACTAGGACATATCGTGCACAGTTAATATGCCAGTCCAGGAACATAAACCACAATAAAATAGCATATTAGCCAACGAAGAAATAGGTACAAAAGGGGGGGGTGAAGAATTTTTACAGCTGATATGCTGCCGTGCTGCACAAGCGCATGACGCGTATGGCCGAAATGACGTCGGCAGTGCACGGGACGCATAAGAGTAAGCAGGGCAGCAATATGATATAATTCAAAGCAAAAGAAAAAGCTAAACGGCAGTTAAAATTAGAATTTGTATTGTGCAATTGCGAGAAATTTATTGTATGAAAAAGAGAGTCAATAAGAGGAGACGATAAATAAATAGAAATTTAATTGAAAAATAAACTGAATTATTTGAATCAGAGATTACAAAGTTATTTATAAAATATTAGCCGAAGCATGAAAAAAGAAAAAATATAAGCCCTTGCTTATAATTGTGAGAGGAGAGCGACGATACAATGATGAGGAGGACAGAGATAGAGCACCCAGAGAGAATCAACTGAGAGCGGACGTATAAGAGATTCAAAAGCTTATGAAAAGGGGAACGACCTACACAAGCGTGTGTGAAGGAAGTTTCTTTTGCTTAATATCAGCATTATGAATTAGGGCAGGTCAGTATGCGCTGTGTGTACAAAGCATATGAACGCATAGCGCATGTAAACAAATGTTTATGAGCACAGTATTATTGTGCAATATGAAAGATGAATTTCCAGCATACTTTGTGCAGTAGCTGATTTAGTTTTAATAGTAGCATGTAGTAATAAGAAAAGGCAAAATACATAATTTAATATGTTTTGATTAAGTAGGAATAAGTATGAAAATGAATAATAAGTAAGGAGGAGATTTTGTTTAATAACAAATAATTATTAGAAAATTTTTTATAAATGGAACCTATCGTGCACAGTTAAGATGCAGTGCAGGAAGGAAATCCACAATAATAATATAATATAAGCTAATGAATAAATACGTACAAAAGGGGGGGGTGAAGAATTTACAGCTGATATGCTGCCGTGCTGCACACGAGCATGACGCGCTAGGCCGAAATGACGTCGGCAGTGCACGGGACGCATAAGAGTAAGCAGGGCAGCAATATAAATTAATTCAAAACAAAAGGAAAAAGCTAAGCAGCGAGACTAATAATAGCATTTGTATTGTGCATTTGTATTGTGATTGCGAAAAAATTTAATGTATGGAAAAGAAAGTTAATAAATGAAGACGATAATTATTTAGAATTTAATTAAAGGTAAATTGAATTATTAGAATTAAAAAATTACAGTGTTTTGGTAAAATAATAGCCGAAGCATGAACAAAGAAAAATAAAAGCCCTGGCTTATAATGGTGAAAGGAGAGCAACAATACATTAATGAGGAGGACAGAAACAGAGCACCCAGAGAGAATCAACTGAGAGCGGGCATAAGAGATTCAAAAGCGTATGAAAAGGGGAACGACCTACACAAGCGTGTGTGAAGGAAGTTTCTTTTGCTTGTAGATCAGCATTGTGAAATTAGGGCAGGTCAGTATGCGCTGTGTGTGCGCTGTGTGTGCATGGTGTGAATAGTTATAGCGCATGTATAAAAAGGTACTGGGCGTAGTGTTGCGGTGCAACATGGATACTACTAAGACCAGCATACTTTGTGTAGTAGCTGGTTTAGTTATAGTAGTAGCATATTGTAGGTGAAGGGCAATATACATATATTAATATGATTTGATTAAATATATTTACTAAGAGGAGTAAATGATGAATTTAAGTGTGAATAGAACAAAAAATTTTTTATAAATGAAATATAAGTAAGAAAAAATTTGTGTACAAGGTAGAAAATAAGAATGACTGCCAGATTGTGAAATATCAATATGAGAATCTTATTATTAATGAGAGAGAGTTCTATGACTCAAAGTTTGCAACGAATGCAGTTAGCATTCCAAATTGACAATCTGATTAGTTTATTCGTTGGAATTATTTAAAGAAAAAACGAGCTGCTCCATCCTTGTAAGGGAGGCCGTTAATTGTGTTTGAAAAGAAGCTATTTGGAGTTGCATATTTTGAAAGCTGTCTGAAACAAAAATCCTGAATTCTGAGTCAGGGAGATTTAGTAAATTGGAAGTGTAAGAAGAAATTTGTAGGGCGTCATTTCGATTGTGGATAGTAGGATTTTGTAATGTAAGAGCCGTTTTAGGCGGTGGAAAATTATCGGCAGTTTTGCCCAATATTCTTGGGAATTTTTCCCCACGCATTTGATGTGGAATATCCGCAAGGTCATGTTTAGCGTTGAAGGAACGAACTCTATCAGCGTAAGATTTGGGCTGTGCGCCAGTTTTTCTGGAATTCGCTACTATTGATGACGCATTTGTGGTCAGGTGATGAGGAGTAGCAGAAGAGGGATTCTTTCCAACAAAATTTTTAAATTGCGTATTGAAAGACCCATCTGCAGCTTGTGGCTTTTGCCTGGCATTTGATGGATCAGTCAAAGTGGGAAAATTGGCCTCATCAAAAGGCATAGAGGCAATTTGCATTGCTCGTGTTCGAGCAGGAAGCTGGTGAACCTTATTTCGCCTGGCCTTGACAGCAGCAAGAACTGGGCAGCCAGAAAAATTGGCAGTATGTGTGCCTTTGCAATTTGCGCACGTAGGAGGAATGTCAAATTCTTTAGTGCAGGTAGATGACCAATGTTCATTACCGCATTTGACACATCTGGGGGAATGTCTACAAAATCTAGCAGTATGTTGAAAACGTTGGCAGCGCTTACATTGTGGTATGTCGAGGTTTTTCATTGTTGCCTCGACACGCACAATGAAGTTGCCAATATTTTTAATTTGAAAAATTCTCTCATTATTAGGTGTGTTTAATAAATTAACGAAGAAGGCGTTTGGAGAATATTTAGCTGCTGGATCAGACTTCCTTTTATCAATAAAGGTGGGATTGTGAACTCCCACAATGTCAAAGCCTTCGGCTGTAAGGGAACTTTTAATGAAATCGGTATTAGTGGCACGAGGCAATCCTCTGATGTAAACCCGAAGGGGCCTAAGCTCTTTCGGCTGATGAGTGTGGTAACAGAAGTTATTTATGTCCAGGAAGTGAATAATTGCCCTATAATCTTCAGGGATTTTGGCATGTATCCAAATATTACCTGAAGTGCCCATTTTTAAAAAGAATTGGGACGGTGATACTGTTTCAGACAAAGCGACTAAAAAAGCAGTGGCATCCTCACATTCTGCTTGAATGGGAGGGGGTTTTCCAGTGAAAATAATGGGAGAATTTGGCTTACCCTGGGTTTCCAAGTCACCAGACTGCAAGGGAACGGGCTCGGCAACAACATTCTGGTTGGTATTTTGTTGGTTCGGCGGTGAAGCGGGAAGAGCACTCGCGCCTTCCATACATAAGGAGTCACTGTCGATCTCCTCCTCGTTGGAATCCAGTTCGATAAGATCAGATCTGGAAAGATCCTGAACATCGGGTCTTAAATTGTCATGCTGGGCAGCCCTTGCCGAAGCAGAGGTGCTTCGTACAGCAGCACTAGAACGAATTCTCCTTGATTTAGGCGATGTGTGGGATGCAGTAGTACGCTTGTATAGCGATGCCGTACTGCTTCCTGAATTTGCCGCCTCAGCAACTGTTGGATTGTACGGTTGTACAGGTGCATGGAATTCACCCGAACGACGCACAACAGTAGTAGTATTTATAATGGGGCGAAAACTCGTTTTGGGAGTAGAATTCGCAGGTTCGTTTTTCCCAGTGGCCTCCTTAGAAGAAGATGAGTTTGGAGAGCCCTTTGCGGGACGCAAGAGCACATTAGAAGTCACCAGAGCGGACCCCTTGGGGCTTCTCTTGGGCTTTGGAGTGGTTGAATTAGATTTATCTTGATTCATGTTAAATAAATAAAGAAAAATTATGAACTTTAGTGTTTTGAGTCGAGTTATTCGTGGTAATAAAATAAAATTGCAAAAGCAAAAACTGACCAGAATTTACATCGAGGCACAAATCCAGCGTCAAAAAGTCACCCGCGCAAGACGAAAAATCCAAAACCGAGCTCGAGCACGCGCAGAAATATGGTCGCTGCAGCAAGAAACACCAGACACAGTCCTCGAGGAGGAAAATACCTCAATACTCACAAACTGCAGCAGCCAAAAATCGTCGCAGCCAGAAAAAAACCAGGCAGAAGATAATCCAAATACGCAAGCAACCAACGCACAAAAACGGCCAAATGCAAATTATTTTTATTCAAAACTGTGAAAAAATCAATGAAAAAGAATGATGAATAAGATAAATCGGACCAAATGAAGGTCAAGGTCAAGACGGATATGAGTCAAGACAAGCAAAGGTCAGGACAAATAAAGGTCAAGACACTTGAAGGTCAAAATGGCGGTGCAGTACAGTCACGCGGCACACGCCCACGTAGTCCTACCAACACTAGCGAAATACCGCTGAAAAAGGGACACGTGGCCAACTTAGACGGCCAACAGCGTGGACAGGCAGCTCAAACAGCTAACACCTCCAGCCGCCGCGACCAACCAGATAGACACGGTCCCCACAAAAACGATATGACACCAGGCGCGCAAGATCACTGGGAATGGAAAACGCGGCACTACACGACCGATACAACAGAATAATTTCTGACAAAATTTAATTTGTTTTTTAATTTTTTATGAACGCAGCGAAAAAAACACATGCATGTCAGTTTAAACGAATAACCCGACTGAAGGTTGAGGCAAAATTCCTAGGCTATAAAACTGGATGCTGGGTGTACCAGTGGAAAATTGCCGTTTTAGAATAAAGCTCATTGAGCGAAAAGCTCAGAAACAGACTCACTCAAATTGAGTCATACTGAATGAGTAGCAGCTTAGTAAGGCTTGGAACGATTTTGATTCTCTGAGTAAAGAAACAGGAGAAACATTATAAAGAAAGATAAAAAGGGGAAGGAGAGCATAAATGTTAATTAACAGTGATAGACAAAATACAGACCCAGGAAAAAATGTTTGGTTTGAGCAGCAGTGGCAAAAAGCGCTCAATTATATCGCTGATCGAGGCAGCATATTAGAGCACAAGTCAGCACGACCGCCCACAGTGGTAGAGAATGGCCAAGGGGGATCCAGAATCCAGCTGTATATAAAGTAAAATAAATTACCATACACGGATCTGGGTCCCCCTTAGCACTAAAATGACCTCCAAGATGGCCATAGAGCAAATTTAATTAATCTGATTTAATATAACAATTTGGTATGAGAAATGTAATATAAATTCCAATATTTAAAGTTAAATAATAGGGAAAAATCAGTTAGTTTATGAAAAATTGGTTACATGTTGCTCTTATGAATCGTTGGAAATCAGTCAAAAATGTTCTTATTAGATTTACTGGTATATGATTCAAGTAAGAAAAATTTCCGACACAGACAAGCTGCTCGCCGAAAAACATTGACAGTAAAATCGCAGCATAATAATAAGAAGAACATTTAGACAAAACAGAACGTATAGCTAATAGCAGGTAATTGTTAGAAAAGTTCCCGACTAGGACATATCGTGCACAGTTAATATGCCAGTCCAGGAACATAAACCACAATAAAATAGCATATTAGCCAACGAAGAAATAGGTACAAAAGGGGGGGTGAAGAATTTTTACAGCTGATATGCTGCCGTGCTGCACAAGCGCATGACGCGTATGGCCGAAATGACGTCGGCAGTGCACGGGACGCATAAGAGTAAGCAGGGCAGCAATATGATATAATTCAAAGCAAAAGAAAAAGCTAAACGGCAGTTAAAATTAGAATTTGTATTGTGCAATTGCGAGAAATTTATTGTATGAAAAAGAGAGTCAATAAGAGGAGACGATAAATAAATAGAAATTTAATTGAAAAATAAACTGAATTATTTGAATCAGAGATTACAAAGTTATTTATAAAATATTAGCCGAAGCATGAAAAAAGAAAAAATATAAGCCCTTGCTTATAATTGTGAGAGGAGAGCGACGATACAATGATGAGGAGGACAGAGATAGAGCACCCAGAGAGAATCAACTGAGAGCGGACGTATAAGAGATTCAAAAGCTTATGAAAAGGGGAACGACCTACACAAGCGTGTGTGAAGGAAGTTTCTTTTGCTTAATATCAGCATTATGAATTAGGGCAGGTCAGTATGCGCTGTGTGTACAAAGCATATGAACGCATAGCGCATGTAAACAAATGTTTATGAGCACAGTATTATTGTGCAATATGAAAGATGAATTTCCAGCATACTTTGTGCAGTAGCTGATTTAGTTTTAATAGTAGCATGTAGTAATAAGAAAAGGCAAAATACATAATTTAATATGTTTTGATTAAGTAGGAATAAGTATGAAAATGAATAATAAGTAAGGAGGAGATTTTGTTTAATAACAAATAATTATTAGAAAATTTTTTATAAATGGAACCTATCGTGCACAGTTAAGATGCAGTGCAGGAAGGAAATCCACAATAATAATATAATATAAGCTAATGAATAAATACGTACAAAAGGGGGGGTGAAGAATTTACAGCTGATATGCTGCCGTGCTGCACACGAGCATGACGCGCTAGGCCGAAATGACGTCGGCAGTGCACGGGACGCATAAGAGTAAGCAGGGCAGCAATATAAATTAATTCAAAACAAAAGGAAAAAGCTAAGCAGCGAGACTAATAATAGCATTTGTATTGTGCATTTGTATTGTGATTGCGAAAAAATTTAATGTATGGAAAAGAAAGTTAATAAATGAAGACGATAATTATTTAGAATTTAATTAAAGGTAAATTGAATTATTAGAATTAAAAAATTACAGTGTTTTGGTAAAATAATAGCCGAAGCATGAACAAAGAAAAATAAAAGCCCTGGCTTATAATGGTGAAAGGAGAGCAACAATACATTAATGAGGAGGACAGAAACAGAGCACCCAGAGAGAATCAACTGAGAGCGGGCATAAGAGATTCAAAAGCGTATGAAAAGGGGAACGACCTACACAAGCGTGTGTGAAGGAAGTTTCTTTTGCTTGTAGATCAGCATTGTGAAATTAGGGCAGGTCAGTATGCGCTGTGTGTGCGCTGTGTGTGCATGGTGTGAATAGTTATAGCGCATGTATAAAAAGGTACTGGGCGTAGTGTTGCGGTGCAACATGGATACTACTAAGACCAGCATACTTTGTGTAGTAGCTGGTTTAGTTATAGTAGTAGCATATTGTAGGTGAAGGGCAATATACATATATTAATATGATTTGATTAAATATATTTACTAAGAGGAGTAAATGATGAATTTAAGTGTGAATAGAACAAAAAATTTTTTATAAATGAAATATAAGTAAGAAAAAATTTGTGTACAAGGTAGAAAATAAGAATGACTGCCAGATTGTGAAATATCAATATGAGAATCTTATTATTAATGAGAGAGAGTTCTATGACTCAAAGTTTGCAACGAATGCAGTTAGCATTCCAAATTGACAATCTGATTAGTTTATTCGTTGGAATTATTTAAAGAAAAAACGAGCTGCTCCATCCTTGTAAGGGAGGCCGTTAATTGTGTTTGAAAAGAAGCTATTTGGAGTTGCATATTTTGAAAGCTGTCTGAAACAAAAATCCTGAATTCTGAGTCAGGGAGATTTAGTAAATTGGAAGTGTAAGAAGAAATTTGTAGGGCGTCATTTCGATTTTTTTTTTTTTTATATATATATATTTTATTGTGGCGCACATAGCCAGAAAATGGGTACAACTTTACTTAAACTAAACTTAGAACTAATCCCAAATCCAGCCGGTAGTGCAGTCAAAGGAGGGTGACGACAACAAAATTACTGTCTTGATCCTTCCCGTTTGAAAGAGTGGAGGGAATGCGGTGAAAAGCCGAAGCGAGTAGGTGAGGCACCCCCTCCCTCAAGGGGGTACCAGGAGTAGATGTTGTGGTGTGGCTGTTGTGTTTTATAAGTACATAAATTAAATCTAAGTGTAATTTATTCTACTGAGAAATAACAAACAATGTGTAAAAGTAATAAGAAATGTGATGAAAAGTGGAGTTGTAACATTAATAATAAGAAAAATTAAGAATTTGAATTCAAGTTGTAAATTATAAAGAGTTTACAAAATAAAGTGATATATGATTTATAACAATATATTCAAAGTTTCTTTTTCAAAATTGAAGTTTAAAAAATTTATGATAAATTCATTTTGAGTAGCATAAACTATGAACTAAACATTATGGTGAGCTTAAAAGTATGACAATAGTAATCTTAAATAGTAACATAAGTATGAATAGTGTAGTTGTAAGTGTTGCTGCTGTGAAGATCCAGTAGTACCAAGGGAAGCGCTTTTGCAGCAGACGTGGGTGCAGCAAAACGGATCCCAAAAACGAGCATGAAGATGCGCACCAGTGGGGTGCCAAATGATGATGCCAGCCGAGAGAAAACCAAGGTGCAAATCCAGATGGACCATGATGGCAGCAGCGATAAAAAAGAAGTAATTAGTTATATTGTTGAATGTATAGGTATAAGGTGCCGTGAATGATGAAGTGTGAATAGTGGTGTGTGTGGGTGGTGTGTGAGGGTGGTGTATGTGGTTGGTGTGTGTGGGTGGTGTGTAGCGATGAATATGTAGCCATGTATAGGGGCGATGAATGCAGTAAAAATGTGTATAGATGAAGTTTAAAGTATGATGTGGTGTGTAAGTTGAAATCCATAACCAGTGTGTATTTCCGAATTTATGTTGAAATGCATCTGTCTTTGTTGATTTAGTATTTAATAGGTTAATTGTATTGCAGTATGTTATAAGGAATTCTAATATTTATGAAATGTGTTATTATGAATTATGGGCTATGTATTAATAAATTATAGTGTGAAAAACAAGAGTTATTTGGCTTAATGTTGGAATTAAAAATGATTACTGATATTTGATAAATGATATTGAATGAAAGTAGTATGTAATAGTTGCGTGTATGTGTATTATAATTTATAAAATTTTTTATATGTGTGATTTATGTGAAAGTGGTTTTAATAAGTTTATATTTACGTTGCAGGAACAGTATCTTATCAGAAGAGTATGTTGAATCCAAGGCCTATTTGATACCAGACATCATTGCAATTAGAGCATGTATGAATCCTATACAAGGAGTGTGATAGTCCATAAAGCCAAGAGAGACAGGACGGCGATTTAAAAGATTCCAGGATCGGAAGGTCCAGAGACGTCGTTGCATTCGAAAGCAGCACGCAAATCCAGCACGAGAACGTAGCAAAATCCGGGCAGCAAGCGAGCATAAAAGCATCATGTCGGGAGACGAGCGGGTACCAGTCCATAATCCAGAGCCAGACATAGGTTGGGCCAATCCATAGCGAGGTAGTTTACCGGCAGTAATTATACAAAATAATTAGTTAGGTGTAAAATAGGAAGTATAGGTGATGGTGAGAAGACGGCATGGTAGTAATAAGTGTGGTGGTAAAGATGAATATGCGTTGTATACTGGTATGATGGTGCGTCATATAATTAAATTTGTTGTATTATTTGATAATTAAATGAAATAATTTGTTATATTGATAGTTTCTAAAAGATTTATGTTATAATATATGAATAGTAATTTATGGCCTGAACGGCGTTTGTGAATTAGTTGCCCATTTGGGCTTTTGTAAACATGATAGAAGTAAGTGTGGTGGTAAAGATGAGTGTGCGTTGTTTACTAATATGATGATATGATGTATGATTAATTATGTGTATTATTTGATAATTTAAATGAAATAAATTGTTATATTGAATGTTCTAAAAAATGTATGTTATAATATTTAAGTAGTAATTTATGGCCTGAACGGCGTTTATGAATTAGTTGCCCACTTGGGCTTTTGTAAATAAATGTAATGCATTAAATAAGCCAGATTAATTAGTGAATTATAAAATAAAATAGAAAGTTATATAGCCAGTTACTTATTTAAATGTGTGTTGTATTAGGATTTATATTATTTATATAATGTGATGTAAATGTAATGAATTTGTTATGTGAATTGTATTAAATAAATGAATTTTGACAGTAATGAAGCGTTGTATATTTACTCTGCATTATCATAGAGTTTATGGAGATAGCATCACACATTGATTAGCTCATTTCCACTACATGACGTGTTCAGGCAGACGATCAATATATATATAAAAAGTGTCCCGCGTTGCGGCACAATCCAGCAGCAAGGTTCCCCACAAGAAAGCATAGGTGGTCGGAATTTGATGTGAATTAAATACTCCAGGGCGCAGATTTATATAAAAGCAGTGACAGCAGGCAGAAAAAGGCCTCAAAACATGAGAGGTGTGCAGCAAAGTTCTTTATTTGGATCCTGAGAAATCGGATTCATTAATATAGTGTTAGTATAAGAGGAGATATATTACCAATTTGACTGGAGGTGTGGGTCAGTGCAGAGCCACGCACACACACCCACGTATTCCCACCAGCACTAGCGAAATACCGCTGAAAGAAGGGCCCGTGTCCAACTTAGACGGCCAACAGCGTGGACAGGCAGCTGAAGCAGCTAACACCTCCAGCCGCCGCGACCAACCAGATAGACACGGTCCCCACAAAAACGATATGACACCAGGCGCGCAAGATCACTGGGAATGGAAAACGCGGCACTACACGACCGATACAACAGAATAATTTCTGACAAAATTTAATTTGTTTTTTAATTTTTTATGAACGCAGCGAAAAAACACATGCATGTCAGTTTAAACGAATAACCCGACTGAAGGTTGAGGCAAAATTCCTAGGCTATAAAACTGGATGCTGGGTGTACCAGTGGAAAATTGCCGTTTTAGAATAAAGCTCATTGAGCGAAAAGCTCAGAAACAGACTCACTCAAATTGAGTCATACTGAATGAGTAGCAGCTTAGTAAGGCTTGGAACGATTTTGATTCTCTGAGTAAAGAAACAGGAGAAACATTATAAAGAAAGATAAAAAGGGGAAGGAGAGCATAAATGTTAATTAACAGTGATAGACAAAATACAGACCCAGGAAAAAATGTTTGGTTTGAGCAGCAGTGGCAAAAAGCGCTCAATTATATCGCTGATCGAGGCAGCATATTAGAGCTTTTTTTTTTTTTTATATATATTTTATTGTGGCGCACATAGCCAGAAAATGGGTACAACTTTACTTAAACTAAACTTAGAACTAATCCCAAATCCAGCCGGTAGTGCAGTCAAAGGAGGTGACGACAACAAAATTACTGTCTTGATCCTTCCCGTTTGAAAGAGTGGAGGGAATGCGGTGAAAAGCCGAAGCGAGTAGGTGAGGCACCCCCTCCCTCAAGGGGGTACCAGGAGTAGATGTTGTGGTGTGGCTGTTGTGTTTTATAAGTACATAAATTAAATCTAAGTGTAATTTATTCTACTGAGAAATAACAAACAATGTGTAAAAGTAATAAGAAATGTGATGAAAAGTGGAGTTGTAACATTAATAATAAGAAAAATTAAGAATTTGAATTCAAGTTGTAAATTATAAAGAGTTTACAAAATAAAGTGATATATGATTTATAACAATATATTCAAAGTTTATTTTTCAAAATTGAAGTTTAAAAAATTTATGATAAATTCATTTTGAGTAGCATAAACTATGAACTAAACATTATGGTGAGCTTAAAAGTATGACAATAGTAATCTTAAATAGTAACATAAGTATGAATAGTGTAGTTGTAAGTGTTGCTGCTGTGAAGATCCAGTAGTACCAAGGGAAGCGCTTTTGCAGCAGACGTGGGTGCAGCAAAACGGATCCCAAAAACGAGCATGAAGATGCGCACCAGTGGGGTGCCAAATGATGATGCCAGCCGAGAGAAAACCAAGGTGCAAATCCAGATGGACCATGATGGCAGCAGCGATAAAAAAGAAGTAATTAGTTATATTGTTGAATGTATAGGTATAAGGTGCCGTGAATGATGAAGTGTGAATAGTGGTGTGTGTGGGTGGTGTGTGAGGGTGGTGTATGTGGTTGGTGTGTGTGGGTGGTGTGTAGCGATGAATATGTAGCCATGTATAGGGGCGATGAATGCAGTAAAAATGTGTATAGATGAAGTTTAAAGTATGATGTGGTGTGTAAGTTGAAATCCATAACCAGTGTGTATTTCCGAATTTATGTTGAAATGCATCTGTCTTTGTTGATTTAGTATTTAATAGGTTAATTGTATTGCAGTATGTTATAAGGAATTCTAATATTTATGAAATGTGTTATTATGAATTATGGGCTATGTATTAATAAATTATAGTGTGAAAAACAAGAGTTATTTGGCTTAATGTTGGAATTAAAAATGATTACTGATATTTGATAAATGATATTGAATGAAAGTAGTATGTAATAGTTGCGTGTATGTGTATTATAATTTATAAAATTTTTTATATGTGTGATTTATGTGAAAGTGGTTTTAATAAGTTTATATTTACGTTGCAGGAACAGTATCTTATCAGAAGAGTATGTTGAATCCAAGGCCTATTTGATACCAGACATCATTGCAATTAGAGCATGTATGAATCCTATACAAGGAGTGTGATAGTCCATAAAGCCAAGAGAGACAGGACGGCGATTTAAAAGATTCCAGGATCGGAAGGTCCAGAGACGTCGTTGCATTCGAAAGCAGCACGCAAATCCAGCACGAGAACGTAGCAAAATCCGGGCAGCAAGCGAGCATAAAAGCATCATGTCGGGAGACGAGCGGGTACCAGTCCATAATCCAGAGCCAGACATAGGTTGGGCCAATCCATAGCGAGGTAGTTTACCGGCAGTAATTATACAAAATAATTAGTTAGGTGTAAAATAGGAAGTATAGGTGATGGTGAGAAGACGGCATGGTAGTAATAAGTGTGGTGGTAAAGATGAATATGCGTTGTATACTGGTATGATGGTGCGTCATATAATTAAATTTGTTGTATTATTTGATAATTAAATGAAATAATTTGTTATATTGATAGTTTCTAAAAGATTTATGTTATAATATATGAATAGTAATTTATGGCCTGAACGGCGTTTGTGAATTAGTTGCCCATTTGGGCTTTTGTAAACATGATAGAAGTAAGTGTGGTGGTAAAGATGAGTGTGCGTTGTTTACTAATATGATGATATGATGTATGATTAATTATGTGTATTATTTGATAATTTAAATGAAATAAATTGTTATATTGAATGTTCTAAAAAATGTATGTTATAATATTTAAGTAGTAATTTATGGCCTGAACGGCGTTTATGAATTAGTTGCCCACTTGGGCTTTTGTAAATAAATGTAATGCATTAAATAAGCCAGATTAATTAGTGAATTATAAAATAAAATAGAAAGTTATATAGCCAGTTACTTATTTAAATGTGTGTTGTATTAGGATTTATATTATTTATATAATGTGATGTAAATGTAATGAATTTGTTATGTGAATTGTATTAAATAAATGAATTTTGACAGTAATGAAGCGTTGTATATTTACTCTGCATTATCATAGAGTTTATGGAGATAGCATCACACATTGATTAGCTCATTTCCACTACATGACGTGTTCAGGCAGACGATCAATATATATATAAAAAGTGTCCCGCGTTGCGGCACAATCCAGCAGCAAGGTTCCCCACAAGAAAGCATAGGTGGTCGGAATTTGATGTGAATTAAATACTCCAGGGCGCAGATTTATATAAAAGCAGTGACAGCAGGCAGAAAAAGGCCTCAAAACATGAGAGGTGTGCAGCAAAGTTCTTTATTTGGATCCTGAGAAATCGGATTCATTAATATAGTGTTAGTATAAGAGGAGATATATTACCAATTTGACTGGAGGTGTGGGTCAGTGCAGAGCCACGCACACACACCCACGTATTCCCACCAGCACTAGCGAAATACCGCTGAAAGAAGGGCCCGTGTCCAACTTAGACGGCCAACAGCGTGGACAGGCAGCTGAAGCAGCTAACACCTCCAGCCGCCGCGACCAACCAGATAGACACGGTCCCCACAAAAACGATATGACACCAGGCGCGCAAGATCACTGGGAATGGAAAACGCGGCACTACACGACCGATACAACAGAATAATTTCTGACAAAATTTAATTTGTTTTTTAATTTTTTATGAACGCAGCGAAAAAACACATGCATGTCAGTTTAAACGAATAACCCGACTGAAGGTTGAGGCAAAATTCCTAGGCTATAAAACTGGATGCTGGGTGTACCAGTGGAAAATTGCCGTTTTAGAATAAAGCTCATTGAGCGAAAAGCTCAGAAACAGACTCACTCAAATTGAGTCATACTGAATGAGTAGCAGCTTAGTAAGGCTTGGAACGATTTTGATTCTCTGAGTAAAGAAACAGGAGAAACATTATAAAGAAAGATAAAAAGGGGAAGGAGAGCATAAATGTTAATTAACAGTGATAGACAAAATACAGACCCAGGAAAAAATGTTTGGTTTGAGCAGCAGTGGCAAAAAGCGCTCAATTATATCGCTGATCGAGGCAGCATATTAGAGCACAAGTCAGCACGACCGCCCACAGTGGTAGAGAATGGCCAAGGGGGATCCAGAATCCAGCTGTATATAAAGTAAAATAAATTACCATACACGGATCTGGGTCCCCCTTAGCACTAAAATGACCTCCAAGATGGCCATAGAGCAAATTTAATTAATCTGATTTAATATAACAATTTGGTATGAGAAATGTAATATAAATTCCAATATTTAAAGTTAAATAATAGGGAAAAATCAGTTAGTTTATGAAAAATTGGTTACATGTTGCTCTTATGAATCGTTGGAAATCAGTCAAAAATGTTCTTATTAGATTTACTGGTATATGATTCAAGTAAGAAAAATTTCCGACACAGACAAGCTGCTCGCCGAAAAACATTGACAGTAAAATCGCAGCATAATAATAAGAAGAACATTTAGACAAAACAGAACGTATAGCTAATAGCAGGTAATTGTTAGAAAAGTTCCCGACTAGGACATATCGTGCACAGTTAATATGCCAGTCCAGGAACATAAACCACAATAAAATAGCATATTAGCCAACGAAGAAATAGGTACAAAAGGGGGGGTGAAGAATTTTTACAGCTGATATGCTGCCGTGCTGCACAAGCGCATGACGCGTATGGCCGAAATGACGTCGGCAGTGCACGGGACGCATAAGAGTAAGCAGGGCAGCAATATGATATAATTCAAAGCAAAAGAAAAAGCTAAACGGCAGTTAAAATTAGAATTTGTATTGTGCAATTGCGAGAAATTTATTGTATGAAAAAGAGAGTCAATAAGAGGAGACGATAAATAAATAGAAATTTAATTGAAAAATAAACTGAATTATTTGAATCAGAGATTACAAAGTTATTTATAAAATATTAGCCGAAGCATGAAAAAAGAAAAAATATAAGCCCTTGCTTATAATTGTGAGAGGAGAGCGACGATACAATGATGAGGAGGACAGAGATAGAGCACCCAGAGAGAATCAACTGAGAGCGGACGTATAAGAGATTCAAAAGCTTATGAAAAGGGGAACGACCTACACAAGCGTGTGTGAAGGAAGTTTCTTTTGCTTAATATCAGCATTATGAATTAGGGCAGGTCAGTATGCGCTGTGTGTACAAAGCATATGAACGCATAGCGCATGTAAACAAATGTTTATGAGCACAGTATTATTGTGCAATATGAAAGATGAATTTCCAGCATACTTTGTGCAGTAGCTGATTTAGTTTTAATAGTAGCATGTAGTAATAAGAAAAGGCAAAATACATAATTTAATATGTTTTGATTAAGTAGGAATAAGTATGAAAATGAATAATAAGTAAGGAGGAGATTTTGTTTAATAACAAATAATTATTAGAAAATTTTTTATAAATGGAACCTATCGTGCACAGTTAAGATGCAGTGCAGGAAGGAAATCCACAATAATAATATAATATAAGCTAATGAATAAATACGTACAAAAGGGGGGGTGAAGAATTTACAGCTGATATGCTGCCGTGCTGCACACGAGCATGACGCGCTAGGCCGAAATGACGTCGGCAGTGCACGGGACGCATAAGAGTAAGCAGGGCAGCAATATAAATTAATTCAAAACAAAAGGAAAAAGCTAAGCAGCGAGACTAATAATAGCATTTGTATTGTGCATTTGTATTGTGATTGCGAAAAAATTTAATGTATGGAAAAGAAAGTTAATAAATGAAGACGATAATTATTTAGAATTTAATTAAAGGTAAATTGAATTATTAGAATTAAAAAATTACAGTGTTTTGGTAAAATAATAGCCGAAGCATGAACAAAGAAAAATAAAAGCCCTGGCTTATAATGGTGAAAGGAGAGCAACAATACATTAATGAGGAGGACAGAAACAGAGCACCCAGAGAGAATCAACTGAGAGCGGGCATAAGAGATTCAAAAGCGTATGAAAAGGGGAACGACCTACACAAGCGTGTGTGAAGGAAGTTTCTTTTGCTTGTAGATCAGCATTGTGAAATTAGGGCAGGTCAGTATGCGCTGTGTGTGCGCTGTGTGTGCATGGTGTGAATAGTTATAGCGCATGTATAAAAAGGTACTGGGCGTAGTGTTGCGGTGCAACATGGATACTACTAAGACCAGCATACTTTGTGTAGTAGCTGGTTTAGTTATAGTAGTAGCATATTGTAGGTGAAGGGCAATATACATATATTAATATGATTTGATTAAATATATTTACTAAGAGGAGTAAATGATGAATTTAAGTGTGAATAGAACAAAAAATTTTTTATAAATGAAATATAAGTAAGAAAAAATTTGTGTACAAGGTAGAAAATAAGAATGACTGCCAGATTGTGAAATATCAATATGAGAATCTTATTATTAATGAGAGAGAGTTCTATGACTCAAAGTTTGCAACGAATGCAGTTAGCATTCCAAATTGACAATCTGATTAGTTTATTCGTTGGAATTATTTAAAGAAAAAACGAGCTGCTCCATCCTTGTAAGGGAGGCCGTTAATTGTGTTTGAAAAGAAGCTATTTGGAGTTGCATATTTTGAAAGCTGTCTGAAACAAAAATCCTGAATTCTGAGTCAGGGAGATTTAGTAAATTGGAAGTGTAAGAAGAAATTTGTAGGGCGTCATTTCGATTGTGGATAGTAGGATTTTGTAATGTAAGAGCCGTTTTAGGCGGTGGAAAATTATCGGCAGTTTTGCCCAATATTCTTGGGAATTTTTCCCCACGCATTTGATGTGGAATATCCGCAAGATCATGTTTAGCGTTGAAGGAACGAACTCTATCAGCGTAAGATTTGGGCTGTGCGCCAGTTTTTCTGGAATTCGCTACTATTGATGACGCATTTGTGGTCAGGTGATGAGGAGTAGCAGAAGAGGGATTCTTTCCAACAAAATTTTTAAATTGCGTATTGAAAGACCCATCTGCAGCTTGTGGCTTTTGCCTGGCATTTGATGGATCAGTCAAAGTGGGAAAATTGGCCTCATCAAAAGGCATAGAGGCAATTTGCATTGCTCGTGTTCGAGCAGGAAGCTGGTGAACCTTATTTCGCCTGGCCTTGACAGCAGCAAGAACTGGGCAGCCAGAAAAATTGGCAGTATGTGTGCCTTTGCAATTTGCGCACGTAGGAGGAATGTCAAATTCTTTAGTGCAGGTAGATGACCAATGTTCATTACCGCATTTGACACATCTGGGGGAATGTCTACAAAATCTAGCAGTATGTTGAAAACGTTGGCAGCGCTTACATTGTGGTATGTCGAGGTTTTTCATTGTTGCCTCGACACGCACAATGAAGTTGCCAATATTTTTAATTTGAAAAATTCTCTCATTATTAGGTGTGTTTAATAAATTAACGAAGAAGGCGTTTGGAGAATATTTAGCTGCTGGATCAGACTTCCTTTTATCAATAAAGGTGGGATTGTGAACTCCCACAATGTCAAAGCCTTCGGCTGTAAGGGAACTTTTAATGAAATCGGTATTAGTGGCACGAGGCAATCCTCTGATGTAAACCCGAAGGGGCCTAAGCTCTTTCGGCTGATGAGTGTGGTAACAGAAGTTATTTATGTCCAGGAAGTGAATAATTGCCCTATAATCTTCAGGGATTTTGGCATGTATCCAAATATTACCTGAAGTGCCCATTTTTAAAAAGAATTGGGACGGTGATACTGTTTCAGACAAAGCGACTAAAAAAGCAGTGGCATCCTCACATTCTGCTTGAATGGGAGGGGGTTTTCCAGTGAAAATAATGGGAGAATTTGGCTTACCCTGGGTTTCCAAGTCACCAGACTGCAAGGGAACGGGCTCGGCAACAACATTCTGGTTGGTATTTTGTTGGTTCGGCGGTGAAGCGGGAAGAGCACTCGCGCCTTCCATACATAAGGAGTCACTGTCGATCTCCTCCTCGTTGGAATCCAGTTCGATAAGATCAGATCTGGAAAGATCCTGAACATCGGGTCTTAAAT
Organism: Scaptodrosophila lebanonensis; assembly: GCF_003285725.1. Taxonomy (NCBI): domain Eukaryota; kingdom Metazoa; phylum Arthropoda; class Insecta; order Diptera; family Drosophilidae; genus Scaptodrosophila; species Scaptodrosophila lebanonensis. Next base: position 208,711 of record NW_022060756.1, read on the forward strand.
TGTCATGCTGGGCAGCCCTTGCCGAAGCAGAGGTGCTTCGTACAGCAGCACTAGAACGAATTCTCCTTGATTTAGGCGATGTGTGGGATGCAGTAGTACGCTTGTATAGCGATGCCGTACTGCTTCCTGAATTTGCCGCCTCAGCAACTGTTGGATTGTACGGTTTTTTTTTTTTCTTGGTTTCGGGTGCCCATTCGGATGGTTATCGCGGCATGTAGCTCTTAGCTTGAGCTTTATCCGTCGGTTGCAGGAGAACAATCACGGGTTTAGTAACATGAGACCCACTTCTTCCCCATAAGCCTGGTGTTAGGATCAGGTTTTGGAGTGCATCGGGTCAGCACGTGGGTATTTCAGGCAGCATTGGGAAGGCTAGAGGCCAGATCAGCCATACCGCCGCACTGATGCTTGGGCAGCAGAGCAGTGTTTTAGTATGGCTTCCTTGGTCTAACTATTTTTATTTTAATGCTTATTTCAGGTAGGGTGGATTTTTGGGTGTCACTGGTTATTTTGATTGGGTTAGTGGCATAGGAATGTGGCTCTAGGCCTCTCATTATGATTTATTTCAGATAGGTTGAGATTAGGCAATGGCCAGCAATCACTGAGTTTTAATAGTTGCTAGTTTTGCAACAGATTGTGTTCAGAGTTGAACGTAAGTTTATTCAAAGTAAATATTTAATGTAGTCAGTTGTGTTTTTTAGGCATCAATGTTATTTATTACAGTAATTCAGTTGGCTTATTACAGTATTCATTTAGTTTATTTCATTTTTCACTAGGACTTAGTCCTTTGTTTAATACGACCTTTTTTTTTTTTTTTTTTTTTCTTGGTTTCGGGTGCCCATTCGGATGGTTATCGCGGCATGTAACTCTTAGCTTGAGCTTTATCCGTCGGTTGCAGGAGAACAATCACGGGTTTAGTAACATGAGACCCACTTCTTCCCCAAAAGCCTGGTGTTAGGATCAGGTTTTGGAGTGCATCGGGTCAGCACGTGAGTATTTCAGGCAGCACTGGGAAGGCTAGAGGCCAGATCAGCCATACCGCCGCACTGATGCTTGGGCAGCAGAGCAGTGTTTTAGTATGGCTTCCTTGGTCTAACTATTTTTATTTTAATGCTTATTTCAGGTAGGGTAAATTTTTGGGTGTCACTGGTTATTTTGATTGGGTTAGTGGCATAGGAATGTGGCTCTAGGCCTCTCATTATGATTTATTTCAGATAGGTTGAGATTAGGCAATGGCCAGCAATCACTGAGTGTTAATAGTTGCTAGTTTTGCAACTGATTGTGTTCAGAGTTGGACGTAAGTATATTCAAAGTAAATATTTAATGTAGTCAGTTGTGTTTTTTAGGCATCAATGTTATTTATTTCAGTAATTCAGTTGGCTTATTACAGTATTCATTTAGATTATTTCATTTTTCACTAGGACTTAGTCCTTTGTTTAATACGACTAACTTGCATATTTCAGCCTTTTAAGACCAAAGTACACAAGTGGTAATAATGTATTAGTGTAAGGGAAATAAGGCGGAAGGGAGGAGCTATCTCTATGAGAAACTCTGTCCCGTAGGCCAGAGTTTCTCAAAGGAATTGTTAGTTATTTTAAAAAATGCTATCCGCTAGTGTTCTATACCTCACATGGGCTAGGAGCAACAGCAGGTTAGCATTTGGCAGCACAGGATTTATTTCAGATGGAAGGGTGACTCTAAAAGAGTTCTATTGTTTATACTGGGAATTTCTCAGTTAGGAGGTTTTTATATAGGTTTTTAGGAGTGTGGTAGGGGGGAGGGGGGGGGGGGAAGGGTGCATAAGTGCGGATAACCGCATGCATGTTGTATTCCTATCCGTAAGAGTCAAGACCACTACAACACAAACACATGTTGCAGCATTAGTAATCATGACTCTGACCAATTATATTTCAAAACATTTAAATGGATTTTAGACAGACAGTTCACTGCATTGTAAACATACAGTGGGTAAATATAATGTAAATATCAGAGAAAAATAAGCGGACAACGGACACGCGACAAAGTGATAAAGGACAGAGTGAAGGAAAGTATATTAACGGACGCTATATAAATGACGCTGTCGCCCTTGTTGCCAACGCCAGCCAAGCCAATGCCAATTTCAGTGTATGTATATGTATATGATTTTTTATATACATATGTATTATTAATTTATTTAAATGAACAAAATTCCCTATTTTATTTATTAAAATTCTTTAGCTATGGCAGATGGTAAGTATAATTGATTTAATTTTGATTTATTTCAGCTAATATGTATGCGCATTATTATATTTATATATATGCATGTATGTATGAGTGTGTGTATGCATGCAGACCGGCAGGACAGCCGGCTCGACACACACATACACACACACACACAATTTAACAATGGAAAAATATTAATTAAACAATTTAAGTCAGAACAGACTCAACGATATAATTGAGAAGCAGTAATTAATTTAATAATTCACTGCTAGAAATATTCAAATATTTATTAAACTGTATTTATTTCGCAAATTTGCGACACATTAACACATTGGCATATTGACATTATTGTCGTTGCATATATTTATGAACACTATTAATTATATTATTTATATTTGTTTGGCACTGGCAGCCCAATTATATATTACATTTGAAGCGCGCGCGGAGCTGATGCGTGTTTAAACATATGGGAGAGCTAATTGAGACTGATTTTAATAAATGAGAAACAAAAGGAATGTAGCAGAGGCAAAGGCAAAGGCAGAGGCAGAGGCAGAGAGCAGCAGCAGCAGCATCAGCAGCAGCAGCAGAGAGCATATTTCTATTATGAGGGACTGAAATAGCTGAAAGAATGTATGCGCTATTGGTGTGAGCAGGTAAAAAGACAAACAAAACAAAACCATAATGAAGAGATCGTTTTTTAATATGCTTGAATATGTGTAATGGTAGACATCAGTATAAATGGTGTGTGCTGCAATTGCCGATTACTGCATTGTAAACATACAGTGGGTAAATATAATGTAAATATCAGAGAAAAATAAGCGGACAACGGACACGCGACAAAGTGATAAAGGACAGAGTGAAGGAAAGTATATTAACGGACGCTATATAAATGACGCTGTCGCCCTTGTTGCCAACGCCAGCCAAGCCAATGCCAATTTCAGTGTATGTATATGTATATGATTTTTTATATACATATGTATTATTAATTTATTTAAATGAACAAAATTCCCTATTTTATTTATTAAAATTCTTTAGCTATGGCAGATGGTAAGTATAATTGATTTAATTTTGATTTATTTCAGCTAATATGTATGCGCATTATTATATTTATATATATGCATGTATGTATGAGTGTGTGTATGCATGCAGACCGGCAGGACAGCCGGCTCGACACACATACACACACACACACACACACAATTTAACAATGGAAAAATATTAATTAAACAATTTAAGTCAGAACAGACTCACCGATATAATTGAGAAGCAGTAATTAATTTAATAATTCACTGCTAGAAATATTCAAATATTTATTAAACTGTATTTATTTCGCAAATTTGCGACACATTAACACATTGGCATATTGACATTATTGTCGTTGCATATATTTATGAACACTATTAATTATATTATTTATATTTGTTTGGCACTGGCAGCCCAATTATTTTTTTTTTTTTTTTTCTTGGTTTCGGGTGCCCATTCGGATGGTTATCGCGGCATGTAACTCTTAGCTTGAGCTTTATCCGTCGGTTGCAGGAGAACAATCACGGGTTTAGTAACATGAGACCCACTTCTTCCCCAAAAGCCTGGTGTTAGGATCAGGTTTTGGAGTGCTTCGGGTCAGCACGTGAGTATTTCAGGCAGCACTGGGAAGGCTAGAGGCCAGATCAGCCATACCGCCGCACTGATGCTTGGGCAGCAGAGCAGTGTTTTAGTATGGCTTCCTTGGTCTAACTATTTTTATTTTTAATTCTTATTTCAGGTAGGGTAGATTTTTGGGTGTCACTGGTTATTTTGATTGGGTTAGTGGCATAGGATGGTGGCTCTGGGCCTCTCATTATGATTTGTTTCAGGTAGGTTGAGATTAGGCAATGGCCAGCAATCACTGAGTGTTACTAGTTGCTAGTTTTGCAACTGATTGTGATCAGAGTTGAACGTAAGTGTATTCAAAGTAAATATTTAATGTAGTCAGTTGTGTTTTTTAGGCATCAATGTTATTTATTTCAGTAATTCAGTTGGCTTATTACAGTAATCATAAGGATTATTTCATTTTTCACTAGGACTTAGTCCTTTGTTTAATACGACCAACTTGCATATATCAGCCCTTTAAGACCAGAGTACACAAGTGGTAATGATGTATTAGTGTAAGGGAAATAGGGCGGAAGGGAAGGAGCTATCTCTTTGAGAAGCTCTGTCCCGTAGGCCAGAGCTTCCCAATGGGATTGTTAGTTAGTATAAAAATGCTATCTGCTAGTGTCCTATACCTCATATGGGATAGGATCAACAGCAGGTTAGCATTTGGCAGCAGAGGATTTATTTCGGATGGAAGGGTGACTCTAAGAGAGTTCTATTGTTTATACTGAGAATTTCTCAGTTAGGGGGTTTTTATATAGGTTTATAGGAGTGGGGGAGGGGGGTTAAAATATTTATTTTGCATGCACGCAGGCATGTATGTTACTTAGTCTGTAAGAGTCACGATTACCACAACATAGGCATATGTTGCATTAATGGGAATCACGACAGCCTAGAGAATACAAATAGAATTATATTTACTTATATTTATACAGCTTAGTTTTTTATTGATTCTTAATGATATTCTTAATTCAACTGAAGCAGGGCCATGTATGTCATTATCAAAATAGGCAAGTTGTCCTGCTATGAGTATGTGCATTCCAGATTATGTTGTCTCCTTTTGAGAGAGTTTTGAGTGAGTTATTGATAGAAATTATTTGAATGCGATAAAGTTCTTTTAATTTTGTAATTTGGGTACAGGGGTAACTTGAAAAACAGAAGCTAACTGAATAATTTGGAGTGTAATTATTTTAGTTTATTTAAAGGAAGTCAGAGCAACTCCTGAAGGTGAACAAAATGATGTATAAGATTAGATATAATTGAATCGATTCCTTATAAGGCTAGATGGACAGGGAGCACTCAGTAAAGCATTTATGAATGCAGAGAAAGTAAGGCTTTTATTCTTTGTTAATATTAATATTCTTTTATTTAATTGATAATTTAATTTAGTGGTACAGATGCCACAGGAGTAATAGTGAATTAGGTAGTATGAATAGTTTAAGTTGTTTTTATGTTTATTTCAAGATTGATTTTAAGGGAGTCAAGTGACTCCCGGTGGCATTGTACAAAAACAGATATCGTATGATTATGGCTAGGTGTATCTATCTGGGCTAAGTGGCCGTGCTTTAGTTAGTTAATTAGTACATTAGTTATAATTGTTATTGTATTGATAATTGAGTAGAAGTTTTGGAAGCATCCTTCTGAAGTAGTTTTCCGATCCTTGGTTGGACAATTAATTGTAATTGCGATTGCATTATATGATGAAGTAGGAGAGGTTTAAGAGGCATCCTTTTGAAGTAATTTTCCGATCCGTGAACATGGCTTTGTATTAGAGCATAAATCAAAAGCAGTTAGCAGCATCAGGACTGCTAGAATCCATTAATGCCATGTTTATTTCCAAGATTGAACACTGAGGGAGAAAGAATAATTAGTTCAGGTATTTATAAGTAGTTTGATGTAATTAGTATTTAGTTTAATTGGTCATGGGTGACACAGTGCAATAAGATTATTTGTTGCTGTGTAAATGCCTCGCTTTGGGTTAATGGACTGGGAAAGGGTCTCTGAAAAGCTGCTAATTTGAGACTTTTATGTTTATCAGGTTTATGATTCTTATAAATTTCGGAGGCTTTAATTTTTCAGTTTTTTTTTTTTTTCTTGGTTTCGGGTGCCCATTCGGATGGTTATCGCGGCATGTAACTCTTAGCTTGAGCTTTATCCGTCGGTTGCAGGAGAACAATCACGGGTTTAGTAACATGAGACCCACTTCTTCCCCAAAAGCCTGGTGTTAGGATCAGGTTTTGGAGTGCATCGGGTCAGCACGTGAGTATTTCAGGCAGCACTGGGAAGGCTAGAGGCCAGATCAGCCATACCGCCGCACTGATGCTTGGGCAGCAGAGCAGTGTTTTAGTATGGCTTCCTTGGTCTAACTATTTTTATTTTAATGCTTATTTCAGGTAGGGTAAATTTTTGGGTGTCACTGGTTATTTTGATTGGGTTAGTGGCATAGGAATGTGGCTCTAGGCCTCTCATTATGATTTATTTCAGATAGGTTGAGATTAGGCAATGGCCAGCAATCACTGAGTGTTAATAGTTGCTAGTTTTGCAACTGATTGTGTTCAGAGTTGAACGTAAGTATATTCAAAGTAAATATTTAATGTAGTCAGTTGTGTTTTTTAGGCATCAATGTTATTTATTTCAGTAATTCAGTTGGCTTATTACAGTATTCATTTAGATTATTTCATTTTTCACTAGGACTTAGTCCTTTGTTTAATACGACTAACTTGCATATTTCAGCCTTTTAAGACCAAAGTACACAAGTGGTAATAATGTATTAGTGTAAGGGAAATAAGGCGGAAGGGAGGAGCTATCTCTTTGAGAAACTCTGTCCCGTAGGCCAGAGTTTCTCAAAGGAATTGTTAGTTAGTTTAAAAAATGCTATCCGCTAGTGTTCTATACCTCACATGGGCTAGGAGCAACAGCAGGTTAGCATTTGGCAGCACAGGATTTATTTCAGATGGAAGGGTGACTCTAAAAGAGTTCTATTGTTTATACTGGGAATTTCTCAGTTAGGAGGTTTTTATATAGGTTTTTAGGAGTGTGGGAGGGGGGAGGGGGGGGGGGGGGAAGGGTGCATAAGTGCGGATAACCGCATGCATGTTGTATTCCTATCCGTAAGAGTCAAGACCACTACAACACAAACACATGTTGCAGCATTAGTAATCATGACTCTGACCAATTATATTTCAAAACATTTAAATGGATTTTAGACAGACAGTTCACTGCATTGTAAACATACAGTGGGTAAATATAATGTAAATATCAGAGAAAAATAAGCGGACAACGGACACGCGACAAAGTGATAAAGGACAGAGTGAAGGAAAGTATATTAACGGACGCTATATAAATGACGCTGTCGCCCTTGTTGCCAACGCCAGCCAAGCCAATGCCAATTTCAGTGTATGTATATGTATATGATTTTTTATATACATATGTATTATTAATTTATTTAAATGAACAAAATTCCCTATTTTATTTATTAAAATTCTTTAGCTATGGCAGATGGTAAGTATAATTGATTTAATTTTGATTTATTTCAGCTAATATGTATGCGCATTATTATATTTATATATATGCATGTATGTATGAGTGTGTGTATGCATGCAGACGACCGGCAGGACAGCCGGCTCGACACACATACACACACACACACACACAATTTAACAATGGAAAAATATTAATTAAACAATTTAAGTCAGAACAGACTCAACGATATAATTGAGAAGCAGTAATTAATTTAATAATTCACTGCTAGAAATATTCAAATATTTATTAAACTGTATTTATTTCGCAAATTTGCGACACATTAACACATTGGCATATTGACATTATTGTCGTTGCATATATTTATGAACACTATTAATTATATTATTTATATTTGTTTGGCACTGGCAGCCCAATTATATATTACATTGAAGCGCGCGCGGAGCTGATGCGTGTTTAAACATATGGGAGAGCTAATTGAGACTGATTTTAATAAATGAGAAACAAAAGGAATGTAGCAGAGGCAAAGGCAAAGGCAGAGGCAGAGAGCAGCAGAGAGCATATTTCTATTATGAGGGACTGAAATAGCTGAAAGAATGTATGCGCTATTGGTGTGAGCAGGTAAAAAGACAAACAAAACAAAACCATAATGAAGAGATCGTTTTTTAATATGCTTGAATATGTGTAATGGTAGACATCAGTATAAATGGTGTGTGCTGCAATTGCCGATTACTGCATTGTAAACATACAGTGGGTAAATATAATGTAAATATCAGAGAAAAATAAGCGGACAACGGACACGCGACAAAGTGATAAAGGACAGAGTGAAGGAAAGTATATTAACGGACGCTATATAAATGACGCTGTCGCCCTTGTTGCCAACGCCAGCCAAGCCAATGCCAATTTCAGTGTATGTATATGTATATGATTTTTTATATACATATGTATTATTAATTTATTTAATGAACAAAATTCCCTATTTTATTTATTAAAATTCTTTAGCTATGGCAGATGGTAAGTATAATTGATTTAATTTTGATTTATTTCAGCTAATATGTATGCGCATTATTATATTTATATATATGCATGTATGTATGAGTGTGTGTATGCATGCAGACCGGCAGGACAGCCGGCTCGACACACATACACACACACACACACACAATTTAACAATGGAAAAATATTAATTAAACAATTTAAGTCAGAACAGACTCACCGATATAATTGAGAAGCAGTAATTAATTTAATAATTCACTGCTAGAAATATTCAAATATTTATTAAACTATATTTATTTCGCAAATTTGCGACACATTAACACATTGGCATATTGACATTATTGTCGTTGCATATATTTATGAACACTATTAATTATATTATTTATATTTGTTTGGCACTGGCAGCCCAATTATATATTACATTTGAAGCGCGCGCGGAGCTGATGCGTGTTTTTTTTTTTTTTTTTTCTTGGTTTCGGGTGCCCATTCGGATGGTTATCGCGGCATGTAACTCTTAGCTTGAGCTTTATCCGTCGGTTGCAGGAGAACAATCACGGGTTTAGTAACATGAGACCCACTTCTTCCCCAAAAGCCTGTTGTTAGGATCAGGTTTTGGAGTGCATCGGGTCAGCACGTGAGTATTTCAGGCAGCACTGGGAAGGCTAGAGGCCAGATCAGCCATACCGCCGCACTGATGCTTGGGCAGCAGAGCAGTGTTTTAGTATGGCTTCCTTGGTCTAACTATTTTTATTATTAGGCTTATTTCAGGTAGGGTGGATAAATTGGTGTCACTGGTTATTTGAATATGGGTTAGTGGCATAGGAAGGTGACTCTAGGCCTCTCAATCTGATTTATTTCAGGTAGGTATAGTATTGGCCAAAGGCCAGAAATCACTGTATTTTAGTGGCTGCTAGATTAGCAACTGACTGTGTTCAGAGTTAGTCATAAGAGTATTCAAAGTAATAGATTGATGTAATCAGTTGGATTTTTAGGCATCGATGGATGTTTATTTCAGAATTCAGATAGCTTATTTCAATATTCGTAGGATTTATTTCATTTATCACTAGGACTTAGTCCTTTGTTTAATACAACCAGCTTGCATGTTTCAGTCTTTTTAGACCAAAGTACACAAGTGGTTATGGTATATTAGTGTAAGGGAAATAAGGCAGAAAAGGAGCTATCTCTTTGAGAAACTATGTCCCGTAGGCCAGAGTTTATCAAAGGATTTGTTAGTTAGTATAAAAGTGCTATCTGCTAGTGTCCCATACCTCATATGGGCTAGGAGCAACAGCAAGTTAGCATTTGGCAGCACAG